>NC_134484.1:43027154-43194654 GCF_040206685.1 Ascaphus truei | reverse complement strand
ACAAGTGGTGAGAGTGTTAAACGCACCTAAGATTGCAAGGCAGTATCATGATACAAGCAGTTTAAACTCCCTGAATAATAAATATGTTAGCAAACACACTAGATCAAAATGTATGAGCAGCTAACTGCAGCCTTAAACATCAAACCCACGTATCAAAAAGGGTTAATGTGACACACTAATACTCAATACCAACCTTTATTGCCGGATCATAGACGCCATTACAACAGGACTCACTACACATTTCCCTAGCCAATTCCAATCTGGCTTTCGACCCAAACACATTGCGGGAATGAGGTACCTGGACATTGAGGGACTGCGGATCAGGTAAGATCCCAGGCGGGATTGCTGCTTTAGATATTGTGAAGCGGGGATGTCCAGACACTGGTTAAGGGGTTCAGGAAACTAGTCATTTAAACCTGGCTTTTATTTCTAGATCGACATTTACACACACACACACACACACACACACACACACACACACACACACACACACACACACACACACACACACACACACACACACACACACACACACACACACACACACACACACACACACACACACACACACGTAACAAGGACTAATTGTAGTACAATGTAATACAATAAATACATTTATGTCAAAAACGAATGTTCTGACTAGGAATGTATTAAATGTATTTTATATATATATATTTTATTTTAAAGCGGGGGACTAGGGTTGGGGGCGGGACTAGGTGGCGAGTAGATTTTTTGGTTGAGCAAGTAGATTTTTGGGTGATTTGTCGAACACTGTACATATATATATAGCGGGCACGTCACGTATGGGATGCTATAAAGATGGCGGCGACACTGGCACCCGATGACCCATACCGGGGCCTGTAACCCGGGAAGCAGGGGGTCCCTGATCCACAAATCAATGCGGTTCAGCACAGGGGACCCCCATGTTTTTATTTTGCCGACGTTGGTGCAGAGAGAGTCACGGATCTCTCTCTGCTGCAGGCACATCTCGGCAGGGGATGGCGTATCTCCAGGTTCTCGGCAGACAGACTGTCTCGCCACCGGCTACTCGGCGTGTTGCTTTCGCAGTGATTCGCCAGGGATTCGGCCCTTCCTGAATACTGCGAGGGCAAATCGCCAAAATCATGCCGATATTGAACCCCTGCCGAGAGTGCTTTTTCAGTGCTTACTGCATGAGGTGCTTAGACTTTTAAAACTCCTTTTCATGGTTGGAGTACCCCAGAACCCCTATACCATATTATGGGTGATCTGGGCATTAACTGGGCATCAACCTCTTATACTGGGGACCCCTTTACTTTTCTAGGGATACCACACATCCCTATGCCCCATTTACCTTTCTCATCTGTACTACCCCTCGATCCGTCATTGTTTACAAGTTGGCACCACTGGGAAAACAGGCCAAAACCGAAATGATGCTTGAACATTAGCAGGGCATATCGACTCCGCTGTCCTCATCAGTTGTTGACATATCTGGACAGAGTTTCGGTTGGTGTAATGGTAAGTGGCATATTACGTATCGGAATTCCACGGAGCATCGGTTGTCTTAGCCTCTGTGGTGCCACAGGTGCACTTTGGAAAGCAGGCATGGCTATCTGGAGTGGTAGGATGCTTTCCTGCAGGTCTCACCCTCCATTTGTGGTCTTGTGGCCAAACTTTCCTCCTGGTTTGGGATGTTTTCTAAAACCAGGGTATAGCACGGAGACCCCGGAGGTGGGCAGGTGACTCCAGTGCTGGAGAGGGTGCATGGGGATTGCATGGTGCCTCCTGTGTTGGGGAGAGTGCCTCAGGGGGTTGTGAGGTGACTCCAGATGTCTAGCTCCCTCCTGCTGCTGTGGTAATAGGATTGAATAGAGACCCACCAAGTCCCTCTCCATTCCCTCTAAATTCAGGTCTAACTTGGCTTGCACTCTGGGCCTGTATTGCTGCATTGAGAGAGGTGTTCCACAACCACAAAACAGTTCCAACATGCACCTGACCAAACTGGATTCGGTGCGAGGTGGGCTAGGACATGCAGGACTTGCTATAGCAAGGGGGGTGGGGTTCTGGATCGGCTGTGGTGAATCCATGGCGAGGTGTGCAGGGAAGTTGGGCTGTGCAGGATCCAGGGTGAGGTGGACAGGGGTGGTGAGAATGGGCCATGCTGAATCCCGGGCAAAGTGAGCAGGGGGGTCCAGTTTGTCTGAGCTGGATCCAGGGTGAGGTGAACAGGGTATAGATCTGGAGCTAACTCTCCAATAAAATTTGCTGGAAAAATGCATTTGGCCATGTTTTTCTTTTTCTACAACTATACTGGATTCTTGACATTAGGAGGTCTAGGAGCGGTTTCCTTTTCCTTCCCCACTTTAGACTTTCTGTTTTTGGGCATCTCGGGTACAGCTACCACCTTTTGCTTTCTCAGGTTTTTGGCTGGAGTGGCAGCAGCAATCAGGTTCTTATGTCCGTAGAAGCAGTGTCGGTCCATTGTACAAGATAAAGTATCTGAAAAAGCACAAGAGAACAAGAGTTATTTCAGTTCAAGATCAGTGTGCGGCTATGCAATTTCTGTGTTAGCTTTTATTGAACAGTACCGCTGAATGTCACAGGGGTAAAAAAGACTGGCGATAAAATGTGTGAAAGCCCCGAAGGGGTTAAATAAAGCATAAGCCTATGTGAGTAGTACAATTAACTAGATTAAAAACATACAAATGTAATTGAAATTAAAAAATTAATAGACAATACCGTTCTGTGGCACATATCGGTATCGTCTATTCATTTTTGATTATTGAAGCTCGGCTAACACGGTACTAATACCTCTACATGTGTATATAAATATATATATATATATATATACAGTATATATATCCGTTCAGTCAAGTATGACTCTCGGCCTCTCTATAGATCAGTGTGCTCCATGTTGTCTTCCGATCTCTCTCAGCTTCTTTCAATTCTGCTATGTTCAGTCCAGTATCTTTCTTGATGGTATCTAGTCAGCGAGTTCTTGGGTGGCCTCTTCCTCTTTTTACTACCAGTCATTCCAAGCATGACATCCTTTCCAAGCGACTTGCTTTGCATGATGTGACCAAAGTAGGAGAGCTTTTGCTTTGTTATTTTGGCCTCCAATGAGATTATCGTTTTTCTCCGTTCCAGGACTGCTTTGTTCATTATTCTGGCTGTCCACGGAATACGCAGCAGACGACTCCAGCACCACAATTCAAATGCATCGATCTTTCGCCTATCTGCCTTTCCCAGAGTCCAGGTTTCGCAGCCATACATTGCTATAGGGAAAACGATCGCACTGACCAATCTGTATTTAGTTGCCAAGCTGATGTCTTTACTCTACCAGATGTTGTTCATACTGATTATCGCATTTCTTCCACGTGCCAACCGTCTCTTAATCTAAGGGGTGCTGTTGCCATCACAATCAATTTTGGAGCCAAGGAAGATGAATTCTTTAACCACTTCAATTTCCTTCTGTGGGGAAGAGTGCGGGCCTCTGCAACCGCCCATGCCCCCCCAGCAAAATCTCCCACCCCCATGGGGGGAGTGCCCCCCTGTTTGCGCACCCCTGCTGTAAGCAAAGCACCTGCAGGACACGCAATGAACTGCAACAACACAAATAATGATTTCGTCTGACCACAACATAAGTTGAAGAGACTCCGTAACAGCATTCCGCTGCACAGTAGTACTTGCTACATAGAGTGATAGTAGTATATGCAGAGTCACTGGGAACACTTAGATATAAAGATGGCTACATATATGGATCGGCGAAAAACCTTTAAGTCACTGACTGGCCAAGTTAATGAAATGAACAACTTTATCAATTGCAAGTCCAAGTGCATAGTGATCACAATTAGGTGTGCATGTAAATTGGAATATATAGGGAAAACCAAACGTAAACTTAATATTAGGATAAAAGAGCATATTACTAATATTAATAATGCTAAAAAAAACATATGCAGTTGAATAACATAACTTACTTAGACATTTTTTTTCTGCACCATGATTGTGATCTGAGTCAGTTCAGATTCATGGGCTTAGAATAAGTAGCATCAAATGTTAGAGGTGGAGTGCGTTACAAATTGTTGTTACAAAAAGAACAGCAATGGGTTTACGATTTACATACTAAAACATCTTTTGGGCTCAATATATATTGTTCATTTCCTTTAATAGTATATATATTCATTTTATATTCCATAGGAATTAAGATGCTAAGTAGCAGACAGTTGCTGCTAATCAAATGCCCTTGATAAATTGATCATCAGCAAGTGTGACCACCTCTATAAAAGCTAAAGTTTTAGCAGTTTGCTGGTCCGGAGCATTCAGGTGTGTGTAAACACAATGCCAAGGAGGAAAGACATCAGCAATGATCTTAGAGAAGCAATTGTTGATGTCTATCAATCTGGGAAGGGTTATAAGGCCATTTCAAAATAATTTAAAGTCCATCATTCTACAGTGAGAAAGATTATTCAAAAGTGGAAAACATTCAAGACAATTGCCAATCTTCCCAGGAGTGGACATCCCAGCAAATTAACCCCAAGGTCAGACCGTGCAATGCTCAGAGAAATTGCAAAAAAAAACAAGAGTTACATCTCAGACTCTACAGGCCTCAGTTAGCATATTAAATTTTAAAGTTCATGACAGTACAATTAGGAAAAGACTGAACAAATATGGTTTGTTTGGAAGGGTTGCCAGGAGAAAGCCTCTTCTCTCTAAAAATAACATAGAAGCACGGCTTAGGTTTGCAAAGTTGCATCTGAAAAAACCACAAGACTTCTGGAACAAAGTCCTTTGGACAGACGAGACCAAAGTGGAGATGTTTGGCCATAATGCACGGCGCCACGTTTGGCAAAAACCAAACACAGCATATCAGCACAAACACCTCATACTAACTGTCAAGCACAGTGGTGGAGGGGTGATGATTTGGACTTGTTTTGCAGCCACAGGACCTGGAAACCTTGCAGTCATTGAGTCGACCATGAACCAAAGTATTCTAGAGTCAAATGTGAGGCCATCTGTCCGACAGCTAAAGCTTGGCCGAAATTGGGTCATGCAGCAGGACAATGATCCCAAGCTCACCAGCAAATCTACAACAGAATGGCTGAAAAAGAAAAGGATCAAAGTGTTGCAATGGCCCAGTCAAAATCCAGACCTCAACCCTATTGAAATGCTTTGGCTGGACCTTAAGAGAGCTGTGTATAAACAAATGCCCTCAAACCTCAATGATCTGAAGCAACGTTGTAAAGAAGAGTGGGCCAAAATTCCTCCACAACGATGTGAGAGACTGATAAAGTCATACAGAAAATGGTCACTTAAAGGTGGTTCTACAAGCTATTGAATCATAAGGTATACTTAGTTTTTGACACATGGCTTCTCCATCTTGGCTTTATTTTTGTTAAATAAATCATGACACGGTGTAATATGTCATGTGTTGTTATTCATCTGAGGTTGTATTTACCAAATTTTAAGACCTGCTAAGGAACAGATGATTGCTATTATGTCCTGATATGTACCACCATAGAATTCAAAGAGGGTGTACTTTCTTTTTCACACAACTGTACGCCATATATGTTGCAAACTGTTGAGATAACTCTTTTCTACATTATATTTGTCTGAAAAACTTTATGGGTATTGCTAATATTTGATTGATAATTGGATCTATCATTAATAAAAGTAAATGACATCTCTTGCTCTTAGAGTAAATAGAATAAATCAAAGCAACTGTATGGTGCTCTATTACGGCCTCAATAAATAGTGATGAATCACTTATAATGCCTTGATAAATGTCCTATGGTGTAACACCCTGGAGTATCCCTTTATTAAGACAGTTCCAATATATTGCCACCATCCACTATGTAAACCGACTAGCTGGTCAGGATTCCACCCTAAATTGTGTAAATCCCCACTGCATAGTGTCCAGACATATAATATCAATGTGGATGAAAAGTGGATGAAAAGTGGTTGATGTAGAAATATGAGATGATGAACTCACGTGTAAAGATGATGGTAACCTCCAAACGGGTGTGCTTCCGATTTCCACAGCTGACAGGTAGTTGATCTCAGGAAACTTGGAGCACAGCTTGCAGCCATAGGAATATAATGGCAAAGAGAGTTTGCAGCCCCTACAAAGAATAATTTAATGGATACTCAGGCAAAAACTACATAACGGAGCCCCCAGGCCCCATTGGGCTATATATGGGCTGCACTCTCTCTTTGCCTTATTTTCCTATGGATGCAAGCCGTGCTCCAAGTTTCCTGAGATCAACTATCTTACAGTAAATAGCAATCCCCTTCTTTGGATCTGAGATAATATTGATATACGCTGCATATAGCTATATATTAATTTTTGTCCTAAACATGCATTTTATGTATTTTAAATTGTAATTGTATTATGATCCATACTGACTGCTAGAAGGTATATAGGGGTCTAGATTCTCGTAGCCACCCTACCCGTGATGAAGCCCAACACAGCAAAGTGCATAGGGTCGCTCGGTGGCGCTGTGCTAAATTGGAGGAGACGTGAGACACATGGGATGTAGACGAACAGAGTAAACCCCGAAGCGTTGAGCGGTACATGCAGATGCGGACATGGATGCTCAGAGTCCTGCTATATGCCGGCTAAAGCAGTAGTTTAACAAGTCGTCAGTCTCCCAGACTTTCCTTTTATTGTGGATTACTCACCTGTCTCTTTCTGACTAAATGCATTTGAAATACCTTAGATCAGAGGTGCACAAACTGGGGGGCACAGGATTTTCTAGAGGGAGCACAGTGGTTACAGAGGCATTTAAATTCAATGCCGGGGGAGACGACAGGCCTCTGTAACTTCCCTTACCTGCTCTCAGTCTGCTCTTCGATGATGCGTAGCCATGACAACGTGGCGTCAAATGATGCCGCGGGGTCAAATGGCAACGCAACATCACATGACATTGTGATGTCATATGATGCCACCGAAGCCAGAGAGCAGGTAAGGAGAGGGTGGGAGGGGTGCGAGCAGGGGGGAGGAGAGCAGACAGGGGCATGAACAGAAAAGTTTGCGCACCCTTGCATTATATGTAAGGGAGAATTGGGGGCTCATATAATATATTTTCTATTTTTACTAAGAAGTTTGTGGTTGTCCTCATCTTGTCTTTTTTGTATATTTGAGGGTCCCCTGGTAGGACCCTGAAGAGCTGTGAAACCCGGTCTTGGAGGACAAAACACTAGACCTTTTTTTGACATGAACTTTTTTACCTGGAACATTTGAGTAGAGCACGGAATCTGTATGTGTTTGCACTGTATTAGTAACCCTACTTTGATTATTGACTTGGTATTCTTCCCATAGAAAAATTAAAACAACGCTTTATTCCAAGTTACAATAAAAATCTAATTCAAATGTTCTGTGAATAAAAAACATAATTATGCATGGGAACAGTTAAAAATCATATCAATTAAAGTATAACGACAAAAGAAACAGCGCAAAAAACCTCATACTGTAGTATGTAAAAAATTATATTGTGATAAAACAGGTGAGTATTGCACGTACATCAGTTTAAAATTTACAAGCAGTACATGTATATGGACATGTTATCAATCAGCAACAGATGGTGGGTAACGGTCACCGGATGGGATCCCTGACGAAGTACACTCTATGTACGAAACGCGTTGGATAAGAGGGCGCATTCCTAGCACTACCCGCTGTGTGATTTTACCCTATCTGCCATCCGGTTTCATCTCCGTTACACCCGCTGCTCCTCTGGCCGGCCGAGACTATAGAGCTACTGGCGCCACTTGATGACGTCATTGATGCGCTCTCAAAGTGGATGCCGTGCATGGAGACAGACGCCTGAAAGCCAGTGAGAGAGAGCCTGCTTCCCCGCAATAGCTGCCGTGAGTACGCCGTGGGACAGCCGAATTCCATCGGGTTGCTGTGTCCACGCCATGGGGCTGCTGCCGTCCATCAAGGCGGTCTGAGCGGTGCAGAGAGTATCCAAGGGAGACGTGAGAGGAGAAGAGACTTCATCCGGTGACCGTTACCCACCATCTGTTGCTGATTGGTAACATGTCCATATACATGTACTGCTAGTAAATTTTAAACTGATGTATGTGCAATACTCACCTGTTTTATCACAATATAATTTTTTACATTCTACACTATGAGGTTTTTGCGCTGTTTCTTTTGTCGTTATCTCTCTAGCCTTGGTCTGTGGAGCCATTCCACGAATCCAGCAGCATATCCTCACACTTAAAATAACAGGTTTTATATTAAAATTATATATCACTGAATATTCACTATTTAAGCACATATTTACGATTATTAGAGCGCAGTTCACCCTTTGTTTCTATCACCAATTAAAGTATATAAATAAGGTTAGTAAGATTAAAAGACTTATTAATAATACAAAATAATTTATAATAATAAGATATAAATAAATCAAAATAGCATATAAATATTTATGATTAAAAAAACAATAGTAGAAAGTTACTTTATAAAAATGCTCCAGGCTAGATAAAAACTAGCTGACAGGCTGGACTAAAAGCTCATATGATATAAAATTCATATATAGTTAACGACAGGCATAATAAATAGTAGGATAATTTCAATCGAATATATCCATATACCAATTAATATAGTGTATTCTGGTTTGTCATATGTTTTGCATATAGTGATTTTAGTCATTTTCTTGAACTTTCTAGCTTATATCTATATTTTAAAATGTGGGATGTGTATGAAGACTTACATATATACCAGATATGTTGCAGTGGTGTGAATACCCTTTATGTTTTTGACTAAACTTCCTTCAGTTCTCCAAAAACACCAATTACTTGTAATAAACTGTTCTGCATCCTTCATTAACCCTCAATAGTTATGGGGAACTTAAAGAAGGCTATGATTAGATTTGACCAGTAAGGCAAAGCCATGCATAGTCGAAAAAGTATTTAATCTAGAGGCATTTAACAACCTTATAGTACAACATCCTTAAAATTCATTTTACAACCTAGGACAGAAACAGAACAATTCAGGCTCACTTCCCAGTAAACAGAGTATTCTACAAGCTGGAACAGTTGGTGGTCAAAGTTCTTATATTGAGCAGCAGGTGCTCATGATTCAACAACAGAACCAGCGTCTCCAGTAATAACAACTACTGATGCAGCTCACAGAGAAACATTGAACAACTGCGTAGAATCAGAAAGAATTGTTCTAACCCGCCACTTAGAACCGGAAAACTGTTCCCCATACTGAATTAGCAAGCACAGCCAGGGACCACAGCAGTGAAAATAAAAAGATATATTGCTAGACAAATGGTTCCAATAACACAGCTCATTAAAACAAAAACAAAAATCTAACCTTAATCTGCCATAACTAAGCTAACTGTAAAAGAAGAAATCTTTCAGTAAAATATACATATTTTCCAATTAAAACCAAAACTTGTTCCACTTGTAGGGCAGAGTGGTTCAAAGGGAGTTCTCAAGGGCTTTCAACAAGCCATTATTTTAGGGCAATACATTCCTTAGTTGCCTCATTAATAATTAGAGCTAGGCTAATTGATAATGGTCTTTTGATGGGTCTTGACGACTCCGCTTGTACTGTATGTATATATGTATGTATGTCTTTATTTATATAGCGCCATTAATGTACATAGCGCTTCACTGTTGTAGGGTATGCCGTTATTGCCAAGGTAAAATAATATTGTTATACCAGGTTCTGACCTATAAGTACCTGTATTAATGTTAGCTTTTTTTGGTTTTGCTTTGTTAGTTACGTTGTTTCCGAGCATGTTTACGGTGAACTTAAGAATGGATTTTCCTTCTGATACACTTATTCATTGCATTGGGGATGCTGCACTTGCAATTGTAGCTGTTTAACTAGAACTGCTAGATCAACCCAGATTTGCAAGAAAAATGGCTTGTTCTCTTACTTTATGCAGAACTAAAAGGGTTTCATGATATGTTAATTATATAGGATAAAAAGAGGACTGGTTTGACATGTCCCTGGATTTAATTGGAATTTGTATATATAATATATAAGAAAAAAGCAGGCACACCAGGACTTAAGTAAAATATGCAATATTTAATGAACCAACTGGTCAAAATTTCTGCTCTCAACAAAGCTCTTTTCAATCTAAAAGATGTCTTGAAAAAGGGTCTGTTGAGAGCTGAAATGTTGACTATTTTTTTTCATTAAATATTGCATATTGTACTTAAATCCTGGTGTGCCTGCTTTTTTCTTTTGCATATTACCTTATTTTGTGGTTTGCACCCACACCTATATATATATATATATATATATATATATATATATATATATATATATATATATATATATATATATATATATATATATATATATATATATAAAGCAGAAAATAGCCGTGTTAGTCCAGTTGCGATAGTGCAGAATAAATGAGTTCTTCAGTATTAGGTGATACCTTTTTTATTGGACTAACAATTTATGTCATAGGACAAGCTTTCGAAAGTTATATATATATATGCAGTATACTCCAGAAAATGGTAAACGGAATGGGTGCAAACCACAAAAAAAATATATATATATATATGTTAGAGTGCTACCTCTTGATATTCGTCTCAAACACGGTATCGTATTGCCTATTTATTCTCTACAGGATTTGCACCCATCATCTTGAATTTCCGACGGAGTGCCTATTGTTCTTGATTATTTGCTATATATATATATATATATATATATATATATATATATATATATATATATATGAAAAACGAGAAAAAAGAAAGCGCCCGATCTCAGTGTAATATGAAAAAAAATACAATTTAATTTTCCCAGTAAAAATCCAACAAATTTAAACTCACAAACAAAAATGGTAAATCAAGCATGTAATGAGTAATACTCATTCACCAGACGCTATTACTCATTACATGCTTGATTTACCATTTTTGTTTGTGAGTTTAAATTTGTTGGATTTTTACTGGGAAAATTAAATTGTATTTTTTTCATATTACACTAGGATCGGGCGCTTTATTTTTTCTCGTTTTTCATAGAACCACTGGGAGGTCGTTGTTTCCTTATACTGGCTGCTAGCATCCTGAATAGAGGGCCATCATCCATTTTTGAGTTTATCACAACAGGACTATAACTCATGGTTTCTTTTTGGACTCTATTTTGACCAATCATTGTGTTATCCCATTAATGTCATATACATTTTTTTATTCATTTTTTACAATTGCATATTTTTTTATATTTTTTAGTCACTAGCTATATATTGGTTATTATTATATAGATATTGCATTTTTTATTATTTTTTATTAAATTTGTGTGTGTTGATTATCTTATTTATAGTTGCTATATCATCATTTTTGTATATTCAATACAATAGTGATCCATATATAGGGATTTATATTAATAGATTCATACTACGCTATTGCAGTTGATATAGATACCAAAGGCACAGTCTTTTTGTCTGTATGTGTATATATATATATTATACATATACCATATACATATACTATATGGTACAGAAATAAAGATGATTGAATTGTTTCTTCTCATAAACTGACACAATGACACCATTATGAGCCAAAGTTCCCATGCAGAAGAATGTGAGACTAATTTGCAGCTGTAAATGAAAGTCCACGCCTGCTGTGCCAAATCTGAGTTTATATCATTCTGTTCCCTCACCTAAACATAACATTGATGCATATTCTATTTTATATTTTACAAAAATAAGCCCATGCTACTTAAATATTAAAACAACTGTTCAAATATAACATGCTTTGAGAAATCAGTGTATCAGAACCAGAGATAATTGCAATTTCTGAGCATTGTCCTGCACATCATAACATGAAACTATGTTTATTTCTGTTATGAGCCCGTAACTTTATGCTACATACCAAATTCATTGATAAATTAAGATATCTATTGCTTTCAGAATCACTAGACTGGCCACAATATTGTCTATCATTATAATGAGTTACAGTTCTATAAAAATGTATTTGGTTATTAGCTGAGTATTTTGTCTTATACTCCCACTAGAAAATGAGAAAAATTGGCAGAACTGTTTATAAACAATTTACTGCTCAGCAAATTTTTCCCAAACTGACCTAATGAGCATGTAATTTAGAAATTCCAATAGATATGTTCTAGTGAGAATGAGGAAATAGAGTATAAGTGCGTTCAAACCATGTTCATTCTTTTCTAGTCTTCTGTTTCTGTAACACACTCCATCACATTAGACTCTTACATTGCAAAAGTTAGTGTTGCAATTCACTGTTCTGCTCTTGCTATCTACTATCGTTGTGGATCTGGCCCTTATCTTGACTAACAAGTCGTTACATTGAAAGGAATTCAGCTGAAGCACTTTTTCTTATTTTGCAATGAAATTATCTCATTTTAATTATTGCAATGCACCTTATCCTAAAGACCTAAGAAATATAATTGAAATAACCTTCCAAATCCCAGCTATTTACTGTAAAAGCAATCCCTGGCAAGAGACCACTTACTTTATTCATTGTTTTAATCATAATTAGAAGATTTCTGTAAGATATTAAACATTTTATGGAAAGGGAACTAGAATAATAAAAATCTGAATAATCTATACACTGGGATAAATGCACATTCATGAGGTTCCTAGCATTGTCCAGTGGCTATTGTTACTAATTTATTTTTAAGTTATTAATGCAACTATTTAGTTATTATGAATTTTAAACAGATTCAGTTAGTATAGCCTTAATTCAGGCAACATATACAATCATACAGTATTTGACATGTTTAGATACAAACAGGACTAACAGAAAAGATTTAATGATCCAACTAAACTATTATATCCCTAGTTAAGACTGGTACAATCACAGGTTCCATCTTGGGTATATTTAAGTGAAATAAATACTGCTCTCATCTTTTTTTTTTTTTTTTTCAAAAGAAGAATATATTGAAAATATATTGTTTTATGTTAAAAATAAATCTCGGAGCATCAACCAATCTATAGCAGTGTTTTTAAAACTGGAACCCTTCATACTTTTGTGGTGACAAACTATATGTAGAACACTTTAAACTGCATTGTGCCTTTGTGGAACACCAACATCTTTTTTCACGTAAATATACTATTGCTGTGATTGCAATAATATTTTCTAAAATAAGATAGAAGATGTCTACATTATATATCATTTATAGTACTAAAGTATCACATTTTGGGCCTCGTGCAGTAAAGTCTGATAGAAAAAATCGCCAGGGTTCTTAAATAGCCATTTTTGACAGCGTTGCTATCAAGGTATGTAGAAAGCCCCGAATACCAGCCGAGATAATCTGCACTCCGAAAAGGACTCATCCGGCGTGTTGATTCTGCTGTAGAGAGAGAGAGTCGTCTCTCTCTCTCTCTCTGCGCAAATCTCACCCGAAATAAAAATATTTTAATTTACATTTTATTACTAGTGTAGGTGAGCAGGGGGTCTCTGGAGCAGAAGTGCATTGATTTCTGGCCTGGGGACCCCCTACTTCTTACCAATTAGATTGTAAGCTCTTCGGGGCAGGGAATCCTTTCCGAAATGTCACTTTTATGTCTGGAGCGCTTCTTCCCATAATGTGTGCTTTGTGTTATTTGTTATTTACAGCTGTAACTTTTAGTTGGGCCCTCTCTCTTTGCGCGACCTGTACGGCATCCTCTCCCGCGCCGCGGATTTCTAGCAACCAGACAATGGCCCACCAGGATAAACACAGCAGGGGTCCCTGCATTTGAATGGGACTCGCGCTGTGTGAATCCTACCAGGCTGTACCGGTCTGTAAAAGACGTGCACTAAGAATGAGACTGAATCAGAAACTCTTCCTGCGCCCCTATAACAGGTGATCGCAAGGCTTTTATTTTATTAACATATTATTGTAGCTGGGGGTCTCCGGAGCTGAATCGCATTCATTTCAGGTCCGGGTACCCCCTGCTTCCTGAGTTACAGGTATGGGGTGCCGGTATACCCATCATGTTTAAATTCTCCCACGTCACGGCCCAGGTGACCAAAGGCTGGGAGGTAACGGGGTTAACCCCTTAATTAACAAGGTGGTTAATAACCGGTAACGTGATTAAGGGGTTAATGGCCAGTAGTTACTTTTTTTTATTTTACTGTCCATGCCCACTGAAGAAGAGGAAGATGAGGGGGACGAGTATGGCCTTCATCCTGGCAGGGGTAAATACACTTTCATTTACTATATTCTGGCTGGGTAATATTTTGGTTATGTTTTATTTTTTATTGGGCAAATGAGCCATTGTCAAATATGGATAATAGGAATTTTGCCCATTTCTGTACTGTATGGGTTGTGGGGGGCAGGGGGGTTGTTCAATGCAGTGTATTAGTGTTTGTATTGTAATTTTTATTGGGTGCAGAGGGGGTGGGTGAAGGGGTAGTTGCTCCATGGTGGGTGGCTAGGCCTCTTGGGTGGGTAGTGGGAAGGGTTAACCCTTTACTTACCATAGCGGTTACTACTGCTAAGGCAATGAAGGGGTTAACCCCTCCCGGAACATTCCCGGTAGCCTAACCACCCACCCTGGGAACTACCCCCCACTACTCTGGATTAACACCTTCTTGGGTGTTAATGAAGCTGTTTTTATTTTATTTTAATAAGATATTATTTTAGACGGGCGTCTCTGGAGCTGAATCATGATAATTTCTGGTCCGGGGACCCCCTGCTTCCCAAGTTACAGTCCATTGTTTGAAGTACTGGTATCCTGGTGCTTTGTTTAAATCATGTGGGCCATGCTGTGGGAAAATGTAAACATGGCGGGGATACCGGGACCCCATACAGGGGCCTGTAATTCGTTAATCAGGGGGCTGAACCTGAAATTAATGCGATTCAGCTCCGGAGACCCGCTACCACAGTAATATGCTATTAAAATAAAATAAAACCCTGCGATCACCTGTTAGAGGTGCACAGGTAGAGTGACTGATTCAGTCTCACTGTTAGTGCGTGTCTCTAACAGACAGGTGCAGCTCGGTAGGATTCACAGAGTGCGAGTCGCATTCAAATGCAGGAACACCCAATTTGTTAATCCGATGGGTCATTACGGCCTGCTATGGACTATCTTGCGAAGTGTCCCTTATGTGCTCTAGAATTTCCTGCGAAAGCTGGGCCATAAGGAAAGGTTGGATCTGTATATGATTGTCACATGTATTACTGCTGTGAAGCGCTATGTACATTAATGACACTAAGTAGATGAAAAAAATAATACAGATATGTACATATGCAGTATAACGAATGATCCTACCATAAATAAATGTATGTTTTATGCCCATACATGTATAAACTTGAAGAATTGTTGAAGACATTGAATTGGAAAGAAAAAAATATAGAAATCAATAGTAAATACTATAGTTACCTACAATTTGCAGACAACATTGTTATTTTTGTCACAAGTCTAGGAGATCTCAAGCAATAAATCAGGGAACTTGCCAAAGCAGATACCCACTTTTTACATGTTACCGAAGGTCTACAAGGAACTCTAGTCACCTCCAGAATTACCTAATGTCTTGGGAATTGGTGGTCTTTGTCAACCCATCTGTACCTTTGTGAATACCTATCTTAGACCACATGTGGATAGCTTGCCATCCTATGTACATTACACATCTTATATGTTGCTTAAACTACATTACTGTAGATTGAGGTCCAACAGAGCAACTTATTGGTGACCTGTGATGTAGAGGCATTATACTCTAGTATTGAACATTCACATAGTATAGACACCAGCGCATATTTTCTTCAAATGTATGATTTATATTCTAGCAAGAGGTATGATTTGGTTATTAAATTATTGTATTTTATTTTGCTGCACAATTATTTTATGATTGATGAAATTGTTTTCATTCAAATCGGGGGAACAGCAATGGGGGAAAGCATGCGCTCCCTCATTTGCCAACCTCTTCTTAGGTTGGTGGGAGCATGAGTTTGTATTTACAGAGGCTATGGTCAAGTGGATGCAGTTTTTTCTGCTGTGGATTCGATACATTGACAATGTATTTTTCTGTTTGGAGGGCGAAATCAACGAGTGTCAGGATTTTATTGAATCTTTGAATGAGAATCATCATAATATTAAACTGACATTATAAATTTCTACTGACATTATTTCCTTCTTAGATCTTAGGATCCAGATTGCTCCAGGCAGATGTCTTTAGAAAAAACATTGCTACAAATAGTCTACTCCATTTTGATAGTTATCACCCTACTTCTCGCAAAAGGGGAATACCTGTGGGTAAAATGTATCATCTACGGGTGAACTGTTCAACTGAAGAATATTTTCTGATGAGAGCTAGGGAACAGATGTTTATTGAGAGGGGTACGACAAGAGATGTGAATATGCACATAGATGGGCTTTGAGGAGTTAGAGTGATTCTTTGCTGGTCCCCAAATACAACACTGGCTCACTAATGCATCCTCAAGAGAGATATAGTTCTACTTTTAATCCTCAGTGGGATATGATTCTCCAAAAACATTGGAGAATCCTATTGGAAAATACAACCATAGCTAGGACAGTGAGTTCATGGTACAGATGACTTCAAGAAGGGCCAACGAGCATTAGGGACCAATTGTTTCAGAGCAATTATAGCAGAATTCCTAAGAATTAGGAGAGGACCATGGAATTATTTGCTTGTTACTCCTGTACAAGTTGCAACTTTATGTCTCCAGTTAAAACATTTTTGGAATAATGCGCACAGTAAGGAATTTACTATAAAAATTATATCAATTACAGCGCAGCCTGAGTTATATATGTTCTATCACGTCCCTAAAAATTGATTTGTGTGGGTATGACTACCACAAATGGATTCTTGAAAAACAATGTAATATCTGTTATGCAGCTAGAGATTTGGTGGTTCTGCTGGCTTCCCACAGCACACAATGTGTTATTGGGTTGACAAGTCTAAGGCCCCTGTTGATGAATGGAGTATGGTGTCAGACCCAACAAGGTCAGAAGTTGAACCCACACAACCTCTGTTATTCAGGACAACAGCTCCAATAGTGTGAGTTAAACCAGATGAGGGCTAGCACCCCTGTCACAGTATATTTTTGAGCTCTACTTCTCATTGACAGCTCATACCTGTACAAAGCACATTACCCTCTTCTGGGATAGAGAAGCATATCTAATAAGCAGTCTCCTGCCTTCTGGTATTGGAAGACACCTTACAGTTCATTTATTTGAATTGTCTCTAATGTGTTCAAGCACCGAAGGTGCCTTATGGGAGTGCACTGCTTAGTAAATGTGGCCCACTGTTTTAATCCTTTATAAGTACTAACTCAAGTCACCAGCTCATTTTGTTATGTTCTTTTCTTTCTGCATCTGCCTCATTTGCTCTGCTTCACCTTGTTTTTACATTTGTGTGTGTCAGAAAACCTGTGTTTTATTTAATCTCTCGTGGCCTCAGAAACTCATAGCCTCAGTACATATTATTACTTTGTGCTTCAAGTCCTTTCAAGGTTGCAATCAGCAAAATAGATGCTAGGACGCTGGGTATGATTGGAAACGGATTTAGTTGCCCCAGTCGAATGAAGTAATCTTCTATGGTCCCCAGTGAGAAAGAGACCCGAAATACTCAAATCCAGCCAAATTATAGCCCACTCACTCAAATTATGGAACTCAGTTGCAAATCGACACTTCCTTACAACACGGAATACACTTATGACACCACTATATGATAACCCAGAATTTAGTCCAGGAATGGGCCGTAATAGGTTTATAGACTGGAAAATAGCAAGTATCACAAGATTAAAAGATGTAGGCTCAAAAGGATTTCCCAGACCATTTGAATATTTCCACAAAGAAAAGGCTATCCCAAACAATCAGTTCCTCCAATACCTTCAATTGAAAGCCTTTTATAACAAAATCCGACCCCCCGAATTGCTAACTAGATTTGAGTCACTTTGTCTAGCAGATAACATATATGGACTGATATCTAAACTGTATAGGTACTTTGTTAGCCCTCCTCCACATATGAATCAAAAACTGAAATATATGCTACAATGGGAGGATGATCTGGGGGAGGTATTAGACATGGAAGACTGGAATGATATTTTTCAAAAGGTTGCCACATCCTCAATGTGTATCACAATCAGAGAAAATGCCTATAAATTTATGATGAGATGGTACTTAACCCCCATGAGACTAGCTAAATTCATCCCAGAGTATCCAGCTATATGTCCGAAAGGATGTGGAGTACAAGCCACATTTATACATATGTGGTGGGGATGCCCATTCATAGCAGCTTAGTGGCTGGAAATCAAAATGTGGTCACAAAGGTTTTTCGGTTTGGACCTACCAATGGATCCCTGGTTATTTCTTTTAAACAAACCATATTACCTCCTCACGAGACATGAAAATAAATTACTGTGCCACATATCTTCAGCCGCAAGACGCAAACTAGCGGCAGTATGGAAACAAAAAATTATTCCCTCAATCCCCAAAGTTAAAAATAAAGTCTGGCAGATTTGCTACATGGAAAAACTGGTTAGTCTTAATAACGACACCTACACAGATTTTCCGAAGGTGTGGTTACCTTGGATTCTGAGTGAAAGTCATCCAGAAATTAATACCCACTTCATTTTGTTGTAAAAAAAAAAAAAAGTTGATATTTTTATATTAACTGTGTGATAGAATATTTTAAGAAGTCTTGTTAGGTAAAATTGTAAATGAAAAAAAAAAAAGATGCTAGCTATGCTAGTAGAAAGTGATGCACTGTTAGCCATCAGATGGTTTAGCTTGTACTGCTAGAGCTGCTGCCTAACAAAGTAGTGATTGTGGATTTTAATCCTGTTTGGTTTGACTCTAGTACACCTTTCCAGTCTTATCAACTGTATATAGTTGGTATGGAAATCCTTTTAGGAAGTGTGGTTGGGATTTATTTTAATATACTTTGCATAGCTATTAGCATATCTACCAGGGTACCTCATGTGAGCTCCTTTTTAAGAACAGGTATGCCTCCGTAAATTATTTGGAGCGAGGTTTGAGGGGATATATATATAACTGGAGAAATGACAGATTTGTCCTTTTGAGACTGATCTGTGGAAATCCACAGCTCAAAGGAACTGGTCATTTTGAGACAGATTCATAGTAGCAAAAAATAATTGGCCATCCCTAATGACACGCCACTCATGTAAAACACATAACTTCATTACTCAAAAATGTTCAAATGATATGGACATTATAAACTACTGTAAACATGAGCTTGTCCCATTAACACGCATAAGTACAAGAATCATTATGTTGCTATTATGTGGTTTCCCAAATATGTATACCAATTGACATTAAAAAATGGTTATATTGTTACTTCAGTTAATTATTATTTTAGTTTACACCACTGTGTAAAGCGTTAGCATATAATAATTATTGCGCAGTGAAAAGCAAAAAAGCGCTAATTTTATAAATGTGATATATGTGATAAATAGTGGATACAATCAGAGTATAACTTAAAGTTCAATAGGCTGCCTAACGAGTCTTAATGATTGTCTCCACAATAAAAAGTAACATGGTGAAAAAAAAGGACTTGTCTGGCGCCAAGGATGACACTTGCAGATATACCGCACAGGGTAAAACCCGCCGGTAATACCTGTCCGTCTGTCAGATAGATATGAAGCTCCTGAATTTTCTTTTCCAAGTGCCAACGAATATGTGGAGGGAAAAAGATACAAAACAGTGCACTAATAGTGCATTATCTTTGATGTATATGTAACCATGCTGTAAAATGGCTACAGTCATCTCTCCTGCTGACAGTAAGGCCTGGTAAGTTATGGGCATGCCAGCAGTAATTATGGAGGTTTGCCCTCACACCCTGGTGAGGTGCCCTATGTATGGATGGGAGTGGTCACATGCTCTGAATCCATGATTAGTGATGTCAGAGTTGTGCCAGCCCCCAGAGGATACATAAGGCACAGCACTGCTCAAAAGTTAGTGGTTGCTAAGCTGTTGGAAGGTTATGTAAGAGGTTATGAGACAAGGAGCAAGTCTGAGTGTAGGCTTGGGAGGAGACAGCTTATAAGACTGTGACCAGGGACCTGGCACAGGGACTATCTCCCTAAGGGGAGATAGGGAATCCACCAATTTGGGGAAGGACACCTTTCAAAGGGAAGTGCGGTGAACATGAGCGGCTGAAGACAACCACTGTGAGGGGCAGCTGGCCCGCCGCAAGTCAATAAAGATGATCCTGTTAAACCATACCCTTGTGTGTAAGTGTGGAGTGATTACACAGAGGAGTGCACCACAGAGGAGTTCCTCACCAGGACCATCCACAAGCGGACGCTGGGATCCTGATGAGGTGGAGGCGCTGCACTGGATATAGGTAGGACTCATGCACACTACCTCAGCTGCCTGTCTGGGTTGGCAATCCCCACACAACATCATGCGGGAGACTCAGGAGTCCTGTTGCCAACAGGTGCACCACCAGACACTACACTGTAATGGGGACTGGTTAGACCACAGGGGCCAATGTGAGATTGGGTGGGTCAGGCTAGGCCAGAAACTCTGTTACATAAAGATCCAATCTCACGTATTCAGGATAAGCTGAATACTACAATATGGATGAAAAAGTAATATGCTGAACACTTCAGTAAAATTAATACATCCTTGATGAACGTGATTTAATTTAATTAATTTTGCTCCCCATTGCTGTACATGCAGTCTGTAAGTAGAACACATTTTCAAACTTAAAATAATTTTTATATAGGATAAAGTGCAACAACAACATGATGACATCCACAGGAGGGTTGTTTTTATGTGTTGACTCAAGTTTTCTCCTAATTACATCCAAACCTTCCTCATGGGGAATTAAAGTGTAACATTTTTTAACATCCATTGTGACAAGAAGAATGTCTTTATCCATAAATGAAGTTGTTCTAACCTTTATTGAGAAAATCAAATGTATCTAAAACATGTTGATTAAAGTTGATTCAAAAGAGAATTATGTCAAATCACATTTTTTAAGCAATCCTAATTGGGGATGCTTTAAGTGCCATAATTGCAGTGTCTGTAATAGTTTAAATACTGGTGAACATTTTTTTCATCCTTGGAGTGGCAAAAAATAAAAAATTAAAGGTAGGATAACATGCACTACAATTAATGTAATTTACATGATAAAATGTCTGCGAACTCTGTTATGTTGGAAAAACCAACAGAATGCTAAAGACTAGATACATAGAGCACAAGAGCAAGATTACACACTCCTTATAAGAAACTGTACTGATCAAACATTGTAGAGATCTTAAACATCCCAGCTGTTCTCTCTGATTGATGGGAATCGAATGTGTCACAGGCAAATTCTGCTCCAAAGAGAATCATATTGGACCTTCACCCTCAAAACAGTACATCCTAGAGGATTGAATGATTATCTCATTCAATTCTTTTCTGGCAGGAAGATAATGTTTTCCTAA
Source organism: Ascaphus truei (assembly GCF_040206685.1). NCBI lineage: Eukaryota > Metazoa > Chordata > Amphibia > Anura > Ascaphidae > Ascaphus > Ascaphus truei. The sequence continues at coordinate 43,173,335 of NC_134484.1, read as the reverse complement.
TTAACTTTACTCTATGATAGGTTGCTGTTGCTGTCTGAGCCAAACTAAAGGATGACTGACACCTAAGGTTTTCATTTACTTTATTCATTGGACATGCTTGTATGTTTTGTCTCATACCTACCAAAAAAGGCATGTCTATGTCAAAGCAGTATACTTCCTTGTTTTAAACAATTTTTTGTTTATTGTTGTTACCACTAGTCACTTGGGGTATGAGCTCTATTGACACTGACCACATGCCATGTTTCTCTTTCTTATATACTGTATATGTGCTGGAAAGTTATGTCTGTTCCTGCTGGACTTCTATGACTTCTTCTATGAAATTAACTGTCTGGAGCTGTCAAATAGGACTTACATCTGTATATCTCTCGGTTGTGAATTTGACTCAAATGGATTTACTGTTCTGCACATGCGCAACATTGGATTTCAATGAAGATTTCTTCAAGAACACCGCCAACATGTCGTCCGTGGTCTCAGCATTGTTTACTAGGCAACATACGGACCACATCGCAACAAGGAAACTGAACAAGTCGTAATTACGTCACACAAATGGTGTCAGCAATGCACCAGTAGGATTAAAAGGGAACTTTATTACCTAGCAACGCACGGACCACGTCTACTTTCTAATAGAAATATAGGACAATTTTATTCTCTTATAAGGTATGGATTATGCCAATGGGGCTTATAATGTCTAAACACAGCCATAAATGACATCATTAAAATGGCGCCCGGCATTATAGACACTTTACCTTGACAACGATGATGCCTTATGAGATGACGTGGGACATATTGGGTCACATGCATATAGCAGCAATTTTTATTGGACCTTGTGAAAGTTGCAACCTTTTTCCAGCTGCAGCATTGAGAAGTAATGAGGATTTAGCACATCACAGCAGGTGTCAGTTACTATCATCAACGAGCATTGTGGGGATTTATACAGGTATATAAGACTCTATGAGACACTTTAGTTTAAGCCACTCACCACTTGAAAAAGACTGCTTTGGTCGAAACGTCGCTACGTTTTTGGCTCATTAAAAAGCATTTAAAAAACCCGCAGTGCCCTGTGTCATTCTATCATTTCTATTTGTCATGTAGAACATGAATCCAAGCAGTTGAGTAATTGTGAGGTTAATATAGGTGTGTATGTTAGGAGAAATGTATGTTTATTGTTCTAACGTAAATATGTGCTTAATGTGGTTTGGTAGTTAGAGTAAGTGGACTGCGTGACCTGTTTAAGATAAGAAATGGTAGACAGGTAAAAGCTAAATTTACTCAGGTATTGTTAGAATCTGGATTATACAAGTCAGAATGTATGTATGTTGACTCCAAAAAAACATGTAAAGACCTTTTATAAGATTTTATTATGCTTCAATGGATTTAATACTGTAAGGATCACAGTAAAATATGAAACAAAAGCCTATAAAGAAGGTACTGACATTATACATATGTTCTGTTTATTAAACATATTTCTCTTTGCATCTCTTTTTTTTTAAATAAAACAATTGTTAAGTTTTTGGGGAAGGTATAACACTTTAAACATTATGTAACTGATTGCGTACTAAAAAAAAGTTGCTTGAGTGATAAGTGGTATTGGAAAAGAGAAACACTGCCTGTATTATTTGTAAACTGGTGAGATGTCTCTTTAAAGCTATTAGAACATGAGGCTACACATAACGTGATGCAATCTGAAAGGTTTGGATATGAGTAACGGCTAATTTAACTTAACTAACATAACGTTAAATCACTGCGTTAACTATAATGGAGCTCCGAGGACACAGTATGCATTGTTAGAGGTGTAGCCCATGTTCCCCCCCCCTCCCCGGTCGCAGATTGGACCTCTAGGGTGTAGTGAGGGCTGGCTACGTGTACTATGGTGGTGTATACCTGCTTGGAACAGGAGGGCCTGAGTCTCCCGCGGTGGTATAGGGGACAACAGGGACAGGCTTCTGGGGTATATGCCTTCATCTTCTCTGGCAACGGTGCAGCGCCTCCATCTTCTGGCGAGACCTATAGGGATACTGTAGGTTAAGATCCTCCCAGAAGAAACCCTGGTCCCAGGGCGAGTGATCTTAAACTCACACACAGTCTCTGATAAAATAGCAGCACTCTTTATTGTCCTTGACACAACAGATCAGCAACACTTCAGGCACAGCGGCACACAGCAGATCATATACAGCAGTGCACTCCAAATGTGTACAGGTCTTTCCTCCTCTCCTCCAGGCTGTACCCTAGCAGGATGGGCTGTATGGGGCATCAATACCCCATGCACCCACCCCAAGAGTATATCCTCTGGGTGAGGCTAGATTGTCTTCCCCTCACCCCCTGAACAGGGCGAGGGGCATTGGTCCACCACTATAATTCTGTCCGCTCTACTCAGGCTGGGCTCTGAGTCTCTCTTCCAATGTAGCTGACCCTCTCAGCATGGCCTTGCAGACCAGACACTCCAATACGCTCAGCTCCTAGGACAGAACTCCTTCACTCTCTGTTCCCAGGACATAACTCCTTCAACTCCTCCAACAACTAACTGTCTCTGACAGGAACAGGCAGTCTAAGTTTTTAGTCAGCCCCACCCCTCATGAGGTCAGCAGGCCCTCCTCTATGTCTAGGCCTTCCCACACAGAGTCAGGTGCCTACCTCTACCAATCACGGCAGGGCTTGAAGCAGGGAAAATCCATGATAACTACTGGCAGCCTGATATTAGCAGGGCTTACACCGGTAGAAGAAAGATATATATAGCCCCCATTACTTACCGGGGCTACACTCCCCCTTTGGTGGAATCCAATGGTCCCCACTTGGACCTAACTTTAGAAGTACCATCCTGCGGAGAACAAACCTGGAAAACAACACATCTAGGTTAGGTTATGCAGCAAGCCATCCACCAGATGGCGTAACAGCAACAGTACAGTTACTCCCAACGGGGAGAACCACTAATGATAATATTTTGGGTCAGGTTTTTGTACCTTCCTCCCTTTATGGTCAGTTATGGTAATATAGTAGGGCTGTACCGACCCAGACTCTGGCCGGTATATCACGCTGTGCATGTATATGCACTGCCCCACACTCCAGGCCTGAACCACCTCACTGATACAGTCTTCATTGTGGTAACCCGCCTTACCAAATCTTGTCCTCAAATATTCTTGTACGGCCGCTCTGAGCCAACTATCTCTGTTCTCCTCTATTTCCCTCATTATGGGTTCAGGCACATAAGGGTATTTGTACCCATGGGACTGCCTAAACCTAAACACTATGGCCCTGTTCTCTCGGCTCAATTTGGGCAGTTTCTTAGGACCCGCCCTGCTTGGCAGTACCCAAAACTCTGGTTCTGCAGGAGCAATGTCATCATACAATATGCTAGGCCCCTTAGGATGGATGATCCCTTGCTTTATCTCCTGAAATCTGTGTTCTAACTCATCCGCCACTTCCTCAGGAGTATAGGCACCTACCGCCCACCAATGATCAACTGTGTTGTTCCTGATCAACAGGAACCTGGTGCGGTCCATACCTTTGTGGTACCCAGTGTACAGGGGTGCCCACCACTTGTTACGGTGCTCGTATTCTGACATGGGGCTAGAAGTACCTGTCTCTGACTCAGCTTGTGATGAGACACCGGACGTACCTGCCTCCGTAGAGTGCGAGCAGCTGCGTCTACCCTTGGCATTTATGTAGTTGGTAGGATTCATTTTGGAAACCACCTTGCTTACAGGCCCTGCCTCCGCAGTAGTATGGGACCCTCGGGCCCTCCCTCAAGACACAGGAGAAAAAGGTACATGTTTAGGCATACGTATCACAGCATCATATGGTACCTCCCCATCAGGTCCCTCGTCACTTAGTTCCCAATCCCGCAAATCTTTGGAGTACTTGGGGTTTTTACTTAATTTATCCCCGCTAGATCCCGGTGTCATGACTCGTGACGGGGCAGGGGCAGTGGCCGGGGCAAGGGCGCTATGGACTGGGGCTGGGGCAATGTCTGTTTCAATGTTCAGCAAGCGGGTGATACCGCGACCACTGGACACTTTCTTGCTTGCCCTCTCCGGCGCGCTTCGCGCTCCTCTGTGAACGCCGTGGCGGTCAAGGTTGGCAAGTGCAGCCGCCCGCAAAGATGGCCGCCGGTCCTCCGTGCCAGCAGGAACCGGAAGTGTCGTCATCATGGCCGCCCGCGGAATCTCCATCCGCTCCGTGGTCTCGCACCAGAAGTGCGTCGAAGACCGGAAGGGGCGGTGGTGGATCATCGGGTCTGCGGACGGGTAAGTGGGCCACGAGCCTCTCCTTCTCATCCTCTGCAGGATTCTTCTTCGCCTGGTGGGAGTAAGGGGGTGGTGAAGTCTCCTTACCGCTCCGCTGCCGGCGGATGACATCTGGTTCCTCCGGAGCCGTCTCGGATCTCGTCTCCGCCGCACTGGGAGTCACCACGGCCGTGGGACTTCTACGGGCCTCAGGTCACACCAGCGCTCGCCGTCGGTGGGTGTCCGGACTCGTCTGCTCCCTCTCTCCGGTAAGTGGACCGCCATCTTTATTACAGCTGGGGTGGTTCGCCGGTAGGCGCATCGCCACCGATGAAACGCCATCTTCTTCCTCCGAAGACGACTTGCTCGGATCCTCCACTAGGGAGTCACCTGGGTCTTTTGCGGCCCCACCATTGGTTAGTGGTACGAAACGGGCTCGCTCCGGTACCTCCACTGCGGTCGCGCTCTTCTCTGCCGGATCTCCGCTCGGCTCTGTAGTCGGCTGGGCCTTGGTTCCCACCTCAGCAGGGGTGCAGGGAACAAGGGCAGCCTCGTGTGTTGTCTCCGCCACCTCCGTTAGGGTTCCCGGAGAGGCACCCTGAGGGGTTTTGATCATTGGCCTAGGCTCGGTAGGCCACAGGTAGAAAGTGCCACATTGAGGGCATCGTGCCTTCATGCTTGGGGCCGGCCCGGGTGTCCTGCAGTGTATGCACAGGCACCGGAGGTTCTCTCAGCCGTCGAGTTCCACTACCAGGAAGCCTCCTGGGAACTGGAACGTGGTCATGCTTAGCTCGGACATTATTGGCTCAGTTCAATTTGTTAGCTCCTTGCTCCTCGAATGCCAGGCTGAAGTGAAGTTCCTCGCTCTCACTTCCTGTCCCTCCCTTTGCTGGGGAGGACGCTCCTAATTGGCTCTCCTGGTGGAAACAAGAGGAGGGGCACTCCTTCTCTCAGTGTGACGTGGCCTTGTCTGTTGGCCAGTCACAGCGCAGGTGGGTTGGCTTTCGGCTTTTGCGCCGCTCTGCTCCTTTTGCAGGGGATCTGGGTTTGGCGCAAAACCCCTGCACATCTCCCTCCACATTTCTCTCACAGTCTCTTTGCACGATTCACGTGCGCGCTCCAGGATTAGCGGGAGTCACCATTTTAGTTTGGCTGCTAACTGCTGGGCCATGGATAGCGCTGCGGTCGCCATTTTGGACTCTTTCTTGCTCCGCGGAGCACATGTAGTGACGGCCGCCATCTTTGATGAGCCCACCAAATGTATAATTGCACTATTCTCAGTGTCTAGTGCATAGCTCGTTCCTAGACACTGACTGTTCTCACACTGTTCACTAAACACTCTCTGCATGCTATTTCTCTGTGCTTTACCCACTGATATGATGTTGGCATACCCCAGGCTAGGCAGAACTCCTTCTCTGTGCACCGCACTCGCTGACGGTTCCTGCAAGTACTCTGTGGTGTGTTTTATGTGGGTGCTGGTTAGTGTACCGGGCATCTCCCTAAGGTACAGGCGTCTCCTACTTTTGGCCACTCATAGTGCAGACCCTGGGCCATGGTCCGTGGACTAGTTAACAGGCTAACCCCCCCAGTTGCCATACACTATCTGCCTCAAGGGACTAGAACAGCTATAGCCACACACCCATCTTACATCACCCTCTTAGGGCACCCAGGGCGTACTGTGCGGGAATCCACGCTCCCCTGACTACCCCTGGTATTACATGCCCTACTCTCTCCAGTACTTGCACGGAAGGTGCACTTCACTCTTCCCGCTCTGCCTTGCTGAAAGCCTGTCCTGTTCTGGATCTCAGCAGCTCGCCTCCAAATGTAGCCCATGTCCGTCCCCCCCCCGGTCGCAGATTGAACCTCTAGGGTGTAGTGAGGGCTGGCTGCGTGTACTATGGTGGTGCATACCTGCTTAGAACAGGAGGGCCTGAGTCTCCCGCGGTGGTATAGGGGACAACAGGGACAGGTTTCTGGGGTATATGCCTTCATCTGCTCTAGCAACGGTGCAGCGCCTCCATCTTCTGGCGAGACCTATAGGGATAGGTTAAGATCCTCCCAGAAGAAACCCTGGTCCCAGGGCGAGTGATCTTAAACTCACACACAGTCTCTGATAAAATAGCAGCACTCTTTATTGTCCTTGACACAACAGATCAGCAACACTTCAGGCACAGCGGCACACAGCAGTTCATATACAGCAGTGCACTCCAAATGTGTACAGGTCTTTCCTCCTCTCCTCCAGGCTCTACCCTAGCAGGATGGGCTGTATGGGGCATCAATAACCCGTGCACCCACCCCAAGAGTATATCCTCTGGGTGAGGCTAGATTGTCTTCCCCTCACCCCCTGAACAGGGCGAGGGGCATTGGTCCACCACTATAATTCTGTCCGCTCTACTCAGGCTGGGCTCTGAGTTTCTCTTCCAATGTAGCTGACCCTCTCAGCATGGCCTTGCAGACCAGACACTCCAATACGCTCAGCTCCTAGGACAGAACTCCTTCACTCTCTGTTCCCAGGACATAACTCCTTCAACTCCTCCAACAACTAACTGTCTCTGACAGGAACAGGCAGTCTAAGTTTTTAGTCAGCCCCACCCCTCATGAGGTCAGCAGGCCCTCCTCTATGTCTAGGCCTTCCCACACAGAGTCAGGTGCCTACCTCTACCAATCACGGCAGGGCTTGAAGCAGGGAAAATCCATGATAACTACTGGCAGCCTGATATTAGCAGGGCTTACACCAGTAGAAGAAAGATATATATAGCCCCCATTACTTACCGGGGCTACAGAGGGAATACTGCTTTTGCATATTATTAGCACTAGTGGTTACATTAACGCAAGGACTCGTTTTGGGTGAAAACCGCACTTAACGCAGCGTTAGTGAGCTTTAAACATCCCAGTTAGCACTTAATGAGATATTAACTTAAGTTAACATCCTGTTTAATCACTAATGGAACTCTGTGGCTCTTCCCCTTGATGAGCTAATTGAAGATAATGGATTTACAGTAAGTTTTGGCGCTTTGTTGCTTTTTAAATAAACTAGTAGCAAAACAAAAATCCAAGCGTTCACTGCTATCACTCTGTAGTCTCAACCAAGCGTAGTAGTATCCAAAAAACTTTATTAGTTCATAAACATCAACATGGATAAACCTCTAACGTGTTTCATCCCGTAGACACCTGTGCCATACATAAGATGAAAGTTGAAACAATTTTAAACTAGTTCAATCTAAAGTAGAAATGTCATATTTTACAAGTATTTGCCGTTTAAAAATGTTCTATTGACAGCACAGAATCTTCCCCTCACTCACATTAATTTTTAAGTGCTTGTTTAACTAAATTAAAATATCACTTAAGAGCACATTCACATTTCTCAGAAAGGTCTGAAACCCTGCTTTTCACTATTATTTTTTTTAGTATACATGGTCTTATGCAGAGAGGATCGTGATGTACTGGGAAAACGGCAATAAAATAGCCACAGATTTGGCATAAATTATGGCCGTATGCAGAAAGCGCCTTTACCTTCTTTTAGCAGATGGTAGTCAAATTGCCAAGTTTTTCTGGCGACCTGGAACACGCCATATTATAGGGCAGAATGGCGCGTTCCAGCGCTTCGGTCCTTCTGGAATTGCACGCTATATTAGCATGGCGTGTTCCAGGGTTCTCGCCACGTGTTTGGCGACTTTTACATTTCAGAAAACTGTTCTGGCGGATTTTAAAAATCGCGCCATTTTCTCGGAAGTAAAAGGTTTTCTGGCGAGTTTTTTGGCCAGAAGATGGCGCAATTTCCATTTCGATCCTCTCTGCATAAGCCCCACAGTGTTTCCACTGCAGCAAAGGATTCTGGGAAATGACATGCAAATGAGCACACAAGTTTAGTGTTGATATTTTTTGGAAACATTAAAAACAGACCAAACTCTCAACCCTCAGTTGGGGTTGTCATCAAGTTTCAGGAGTAACTGATGATAGTCCCAGCTGGGGAGCAAATGTTTATATGTTATTGTAGCAATATGCCTTTGATCATCTCTGCAGTTAAAATTATATTGCATTTTTATTTATGTGGCATGAACCATGTAAGAAGCATGATATATAAATATTATATTTGAGACATATTATAGGGAAGCATTAAATAATTAGAGATACTGCACGTGCAGAATACGATACATAAAGAAAATATTGAGGGAAAGAAGTCACTTGCCGAAAGAATACAATATGTATTGGGACTTCCTACAACAGGACATTAAAACAGTTCTGGGAAATGACATGCAAATGAGCACACACAGTTAGTTTATAACTAAATTCATATTTAGCAATGATATTTTTTTGGAAACATTAAAAGCAGACCAAAGTCTTGACCCTCAGTTTGGGTTGTCATCAACTATCAGGAATAGCTGATGGTAGCCCCTGCTGGGGACCAAAACGTTTATATGTTATTGTATCAATATGACTTTGATAATCTCTGCAGTTAAAATTATATGCAATGAAAAAGATATATACAGTCATTGATCGCGGTGAATAATTTGGTATGCTATAACAAAATGGGCACATACCTTCTTTTTATTACCACAAAAATAAACAGATCAAAAGCCTTGCATTCAATTTTTTGCACATGTGTAAAACAAATGAAAAATTATAATGAAAGCTGCTGTAAAATTTATGTTTTAATTGATTTGGGGAAAAAAATGTACAAAAGAGGCAGATTTTTTTTTACCCAATTTATCCTTTTTTCCTTGCCCTAACACTAAAATTATTTATTTGATATACTTCAGCAGCCAGTAGTCTAGGTAATATGTTTATAAAGCAATGTATTTTGGGAAGCCGCAGGCAGCACAGATGAGTGCAGACATGTAGGTGGATAGCTCTGACCCATGGGAGCAGAAGCATTGTGTAGGCGAAAAACCTGGAAATCCACACAATTTTAAGCCCAGTCTGAGGCACAGATTATAAGGAACTCCAACAGGGATGCTCTTTGAAGTCATTCCTCTGTAAGGGCAGGTGCTTAAGATGTTGGTTGTAGAATGGCTGGTATACAATGGTCACTTGGGACCCGGTGTCCAGCAACACCGATGCATATATGCCGTCCACGTGAATGCGTATGATGGCGGCCGGTCCCACGCGACTATAAGCGTCCAATGGGGTTGTTTCATCGGGGCTTGGCGCTGGGGTACTCTCCGAGGATGGGGAGGAGGTTTCTGCAGACTGGACCTTGCAGATCATGGCCTTAAGGTTGGAGGTCCTAGTTCTTTTTCTCTCCGAACAGTTATGTGATAAGTGACACTTCTGGTTACAGTTGAAGCAGATGACGCCACTGAGACCCACCTTGGCCTGGGAGGTAGGGGATACTCTCCTGGAGGTTCCTGACTTGGCGGTAGACAATTTTGGAGGAGAATCCTCCTCAGTGCTGTATGCCTCCTTAACCTCGGGGCAGCCACCCCCTTGGCTTCACCCTTGAGGGGCTCTTTGGCCTTCTTGGGGGTATGGAAGTGAAGCTGTATTTCCTGTTTCCGGATGTAGCTCATCAGAGCCATGTAGCGGGGGTCCAGAGGAGCACATTGCATCATGAGGGCCACCGGGTGTGAAGGTAGGGTTTTCCTTCAGAAGTTGTTTCAACCTATACTGGTCCACCACTGCAGTGGGAAGGATTCATTTGGAGAGTAGTGTCCACAATGAAAGCTGTAATCTTAGAACGAAGGTGGACATTTCTTCTCCCTCCTTTTGGTGTAGAGCCCTGCACTGAGCCAGGAGCTTAACCTTGTCATCCTCCCGGTGTAGGATTGTGTTCCACCAACTCATGAGCTGTGATTTCTCCCTCTGTGTCCCGGTGCATCTGTACCAGTTGCATGGCCGTTGCTCGGAGACACTCGACCAACCGCTGTCTCTTGATGGCCTCAGAGCAAGACCACTGGTCAATCAGGTGGAGAGCATGATCTTTCCAGGTCTCGAACCCTTCTTCCCCTAAAAGCGTGGTCACTATCCCAGAGAAGGCCTTGAGCTTTCTATAATGCTGGGACTGCGAAGACATGGTTAGGTCCTCCACTAGTTGCAGTAGGGTCACTGAGCTTGCGTGTACTGACTGATCTGTGTGGTTGATTTGAAGTGCTGGTTGGTTAAAGTGTCTGCAGTTAGAACCAGAAGCAGTTTGAACAAGGAAGCGGTTAAACAGGGTATAGTATATTGAAATACAGTTTACTGTTAGTACTTCTAAACTTTATAGTTTATAGAATGAGCAGGATTGAAAATGCCACTCAATGCACATCTTGCCACATGTATGTGCACTTGGAGCAGCTTTTCCAAGTAGCATACCGCTGTGAGAGGTGTGAGCGGGTGGTCTCTTTAGAATCAGAGATTGCTGATCTGAAGAGGCAACTTGCAATATTGAGGGACATTGGCAATCTTGAAAGGGAATTAGAGCTCACTGAGCAGGCCCTTGCTTCGACTAGTGGTGCAGATGGTGGCGCTGTTAGTGAGGAGCAGGTAGGTAGCTTGGTTGCCGTTAGTGAGGAGCAGGTAGGAAGCTGGGTGACAGTTAGAAGAGGAAACAGGGGCAATAGGGAGAGGCAGGTCGTTTCTGAGCTAACACATCCCCATATATTTGCCATGTTGAGTGAAGATATTGGGAATGTTGGGGCAGAAATGGCAAGGCTGGGGGAGACTAATTCTTCTAGCAGCCAGGGGAATAGTTCCTCCAGCACAGTGGGGACTCAGGATGCTCAGATATAAAGAAAGATTGTGGTGGTAGGGGACTCCATTATTAGGAAGGTAGATAGGGCAATCTGTTGCCGGGACCGCATGAACCGAACAGTTTGTTGTCTCCCGGGTTCTCGGGTTCGGCACATTGCGGATCGGGTAGACAGATTGTTGGGGGGGGGCTGGGATTGACCCAGCGGTCTTGCTACACGTTGGCACCAATGACAAAGTTAGAGAAAGATGGAGGGTCCTATAAATGATTACAGGGATCTAGGTCAAAAGCTTAAGGCAAGGACCTCCAAGGTAGTATTTTCTGAAATACTACCAGTGCCATATGCTATGAGACAGTCAGAGATCAGGGAGGTTAATGCATGGCTAAGAAAGTGGTGCAGGAAGGAGGGGTTTGGGTTTTTAGAGCACTGGGACTCCTTTTCAGAGAGGTGCCATCTACATTCTAGGGACGGATTGCACCTCAATGAAGAGGGATCTTCTGTGCTAGGGGGGAGAATGCTAAAAACGTTGGAGGAGATTTTAAACTAGGATGGAGGGGGAGGGGAATGAAACAGATAATGAACTAAATGGAATAGATGAGGATACAAGGTGGTATGGAGGTAGAATGGGGGTAAGTGCAAGTTTGACAAGCAGTGAGACACCCACAGTAAATACAGATAATACTAGAAAACTTCTAAAGACTAAACCAAGTGGGAGCAGAAAGTAAGGAGCAGATAAGATAATAGTACAGGCTGAAAAAAAACTTAAATGTATGCTTGCTAATGCAAGAAGCCTGACAGATAAAATGGGGGAGCTTGAATTAATTAATAGGCATTACTGAAAAATGGTGTGATGAAACTCATGACTGGACAGTTAATTTAGAGGGTTATTCTCTTTTTCGGAAGGATCGAACAAATACAGTAGAAGGGGAGGTGGAGTATCTTTATATGTTAAACCGGATCTAAAACCTATTATAAGGGATGATGTCTATGAAGGGAATGATGAAAATGTAGAGATTTTGTGGATAGAAATTAGCAGTGGAGGTAAAAGTATAAAGAAAATGTTTGTGGGAATATGGTGTAAACCACCAAATATCTGTGAGATTGAGGAAGCTAAAATACTTTGCAAATGGAGAAGGTATCAAAACTGGGTCATGTTTGCATAATGGGGGATTTTAAAAATCCAGACATAGACTGGGGCAATGAGATTAGCGTTACAACAAAAGGAAACAGGTTTTTGGGGGTGCTTAAAGACAATTATATGACCCAAATTATTGAGGAACCAACCAGGAGAGGGGCAGTTCTGGATTTGGTCATATTAAACAATGGAGAAGTAATAACAAATATTCAAGTCCTGGAACATTTGGGTAACAGTGATCATAACATGGTCTCATTTGAAATAAATTATCAAAAAACAGATTACTTGGGTTCAACAAAGACTTTAAACTTTAGAAAGGCAAATTTTAATAAACTGAGGTCTAATCTAGAAGTAATACAATGGGATGATGTTTTTGCAGGGAAAAATGTAGAAGATAAATGGGCAGTCTTTAAAACATTGATAGAAAAGCATACTTATCAGTGTATACCCTTAGGTAATAAGTATAAAAGAAATAAGTCAAAACCAATGTGGCTAAATAAACAAGTAGGTGAGGAAATGAACAAGAAGAGGAAGGCGTTTAGATTATTTAAATCAGAAGGGACAGAAACATCGTGTCAGAATATAAGGAATGCAACAAAAATTGCAAAAGGGCAATCAAATTAGCAAAAAATGGATAATGAAAAAAGGATTGCAATAGAAAGTAGGGTCAACCCTAAAAAGTTCTTTAAGTACCTTAATAACAAAAAAATGAGAAAAGAAAATATAGGACCCTTTCAGTGTGAGATGGGTAGGCAGATAATTGGAGATAAGGAAAAAGCTGAGGTATTAAACAAATTCTTTGCCGCTGTGTTTACAAGGGAAGAATCAAGTTCAATAGTAGTGCTGCAGGAGGAAGCCACAACCTTCATATTAATGAACAATTGGTTAACTGAGGAAGAAGTTCATAAGCGACTTGAAAAAATTAAAGTAAATAAGGCACCTGGCCCCGATGGCATACATCCAAGAGTTCTCAAGGAGTTAAGCTCAGTAATAGCAAAACCATTATATTTAATATACAAGGACTCCATTTCCACAGGCTCAGTACCACAAGATTGGCGTAAAGCACATGTGGTGCCTATATTTAAAAAGGGAGCTAGATCACAACCGGGAAATTACAGACCTGTAAGCCTGACTTCAATAGTAGGGAAACTACTTGAAGGTTTAATATGGGATAACATTCAGGAATACCTATTGGAAAACAAAATAATTAGTAATAGTCAGCATGGATTTATGAAGGATAGTTCTTGCCAAACTAACCTTATTTGTTTCTTTGAGGAGGTAAGTAGGAATTTAGACCAGGGTACTGCAGTTGATGTGGTCTACTTAGATTTTGCAAAGGCTTTGGATACGGTTTCACACAAGAGGTTGGTGTACAAAATAAAGAAAATTGGACTCAGTAATAATATATGCACCTAGATTGAAAACTGGTTAAAGGACAGATAACAGAGGGTTGTCATAAATGGAACTTTTTCAGGTTGGGCTAAAGTCGTGAGTGGAGTACCTCAGGGATCGGTACTGGGACCCCTGCTTTTTAACTTGTTTATTAATGACCTTGAGGTTGGGATCGAGAGCAAAGTCTCCATCTTTGCAGATGATACTAAATTGTGTAAGGTAATAGAATCAGAGCAGGATGTAATTTCTCTTCAGAAGGATTTGGAGAGACTGGAAACGTGGGCAGGTAAATGGCAAATGAGGTTTAATACAGATAAATGTAAGGTTATGCATTTGGGATGCAAGAATAAAAAGGTGACTTACAAATTAAATGGAGATATATTGGGGGAATCCTTGATGGAGAAGGATTTAGGAGTGCTTGTAGACAGCAGGCTTAGCAATAGTGCCCATTGTCATGCATTAGCTGCAAAGGCAAACAAGGTCTTATCTTGCATCAAACGGGCAATGGATGGAAGGGAAGTAAACATAATTATGCCCCTTTACAAAGCATTCGTAAGACCACACCTTGCATATGGAGTACAATTTTGGGCACCAATCCTAAGAAAAGACATTATGGAACTAGAGAGAGTGCAGAGAAGAGCCACCAAATTAATAAAGGGGATGGACATTCTAACTTATGAGGAGAGGCTAGCTAAATTAGATGTATTTACATTAGAAAAGAGGCGTCTAAGAGGGGATATGATAACTATATACAAATATATTCAGGGATAATACAAGGAGCTTTCAAAAGAACTATTCATCCCACAGGCAGTACAAAGGACTCAGGGCCATCCCTTAAGGTTGGAGGAAAGGAAATTTCACCAGCAACAAAGGAAAGGGTTCTTTACAGTTAGGGCAGTTAAAATGTGGAATTCATTACCCATGGAGACTGTGATGGCAGATACAATAGATTTGTTCAAAAAAATGTTGGACATCTTTTTAAATGGGAATGGTATACAGGGATATACCAAATAAGTATACATGGGAAGGATGTTGATCCAGGGATTAATCCGATTGCCAATTCTTGGAGTCAGGAAGAAATTAATTTTTCCCCTTAAATGGGGTTTTTTGTTTGCCTTCCTGTGGATCAATAAGTAAGTATAGATATAGGATAAAGTATCTGTTGTCTAAATTTAGCATAGGTTGAACTTGATGGACCTACGTCTTTTTTCAACCTCATCTACTATGTAACTATGTAACTATGTAACTCCCAGTGCGGAGCTGCCACTTGATAAGTGACTATCATTTGCAGGCCTTGAACTAGGGGCCTGCGTAGAACTTCTCGCCTGCCGGCTAGGTGTAGGTGACGTTGGTGGACTCCATGCCCTGCCGTGGGTCTCTCGTGTGGCACTGGTAGGTAACGTAACCCTGGGCACTGATAAGTCTACCTGGATGGGAGTGCTTGAGGCCGGGGCTGAAGTCTTCCATCCCCCGTAGAGATGGGTGAATATGGACGCTTCAGACTGAGAGGGAACCTCTGAGGAGAGTCCTTGAGTGAACATCAGGATATATGAGCGGGAAGCCAATAGGCAGAGACTGAGGAGCATCTTCCAGGCATATTTCTTGACCCGCCGTCAGTAATATGGTACTCCACTGAAATGTGATGTTGAATTCTCGCCCTCTAATCCATGAGTTGGCTAGACCGGGGAGTTGTCTTAAATGATCCCAAATATCTGTTTGGGGCGGGAACATTTCCTACTGCCACCACGTGGCTGGGTGGTTCTGGGACATTCAAGGCCCAGGCATGGACCTCCTGTCTTGAGGGCACAAGTATGATGGAGAATTTTATTGACTTTAATTTGACTGCTGAGTTCGGCCCCCCAAGTCTGAGATCTCAGCAGCGCCTCTAAATGTAGCTCGGTTTTCCCCACCATATGGGAGAAATGGCGGCTGCTATGTGTGTGGTGCATTACCTGTGAATCACAGTAGGCCTGAACCTCTGGTGCTGGGAGCCTGGGGTGTGCCTGATCTATCTGGTGACAGCACCTCCACCTGTGCGGGATCCTACTATGTTAGATAACCCTGTCACAGGTCCCAAAGCAATAACAAACACAATGATATAGATAACAGTTTACTGCATGCATTTGAAAAGGGAACAACAATATAACACCCACACCACATGCAAAGCCGTAACCCCACAGTATCCTCCAACACAATGTCCACACTCGGATGGGATATCCCCTCAAAGTACTGAGGTGCCCCTGGGCACCCAACCACCATGGTGTCCACAAGAGTCAACCCATCCAATGTGTGCGACAGTGCTGCCCACAACCTGTGTTAAAGTTGGTGCACTTGTAGGTGTAGGTGTGATACCTGCCGGGTACTCCAGCACCCGGTAGCGCCGACTGAAGATAAAGGGGTCATCTGGTCCCACGCCATCGTCATCAGCGATGAGTTCACCTCCACATTGGGTATTGTCCAGCTGGAGTGTCCCCTATGAATTGAGTCTTTTATCTGTGGGTTGATCTGGTCCCAGACCACCAGATTGCCAGTTTGCCGCCGCATCCTGGCTGTGTCCCTCATGCTTGAACCACAAGGCAGTGCCCCTATCTACTGGGATTGTCCCTACAGCAGCCACAAGCTCAAAGAGGGAGTTGAGACCTAGCTTGGGCCTAAGGGGATCTCTGACCTACCCTCTTCTTGTCCCAGCTCTGAATAAAGTGCTCCTAGCCCACGAAATATATCCATCTCTGGTGCGGGGAATCTGGGAGCCCTATTGGCTCTGCTGTGGCATGTGATTTCACCTCTCAGTGGCTTCTGGGGATTGTAGTCCCTGCGGAGCACCTCTCTCTAATGTCCGCTGCTTGCGCTGTGGTTCTGCACATGTGCAAACCTCCACAAGATGGCGGCTCCCTCTAATAGGTACCACCGCGTAGCTCTGGTGATTCGGTCGCCCATCCGACCGCCAGCAGCTTCCCCCACTTTGCTGGTTGTCCGCACACCCCACCGCTGGCTCCCGCTCCCCTCCGCAGCTGGACGTAGCCTCCCTCACAGCCCGCCACTATCCCCGCAGCTCCCGAGGTAAGTTGCCATAAGTGGGATACCCAGAGGTGAGACCTGGCCACATGTATTTACCAGATTATTAGCACATTTGCACTATGTCTATTTTCTATTTTTCATGAATATGCAAAGTTTTGTGCTTTGAAGTTTCTGCTAACTTGCTACATTAGAGGTTGGGAAACATCTACTGAAAGAGCTGCATCTCTCCTTTAGTGTGATATTTGTTATTTATTAATCAATTCAGACATTTTAGTCTGCTAAATCCACATTAGATGAGTCACTCAGAGTTTTCTCACTACTGGTGTTTAAGTTTGCACTTGTTGTTTGCTGCACTTAAATCTAGAAAAGCAGTTTCGGCAGGAGTTCCCCAAGAAACAGAAACATGTTTCCTAAGAAAGGTTGCTAATGGAAGTACCATTTGTGAAATGCCCTGAATAATGCAGTAGTAAATGTTTGCAAATTCCACAAATCTCTGCAAATATTTCAAATCTGTGGGGGGTGGCCACTCCCGTATATCCTGGACAAAGCGTTAATCCATAGATATTCCGGAGGCTGAGTTCATATACCCCTGAAATTCAATGTGTAATTGATCAAACAAACATTTTTCAAGCTTGGCATTCTACACGAAAATTTTGTAAGCGGCTCAACACCTCTTTGTCATGACTTCATGTTGTTGTTAGTCTCTTGAAAAATTGAGAATGTCATCAACATATACAACAAGGAATTGATCTAAATTAGCCCAAAATATATAACTTACAAAATGATGGAAGGTAGCAAGAGCAAAGGGCATGACCCAGTATTCGAACTGTCCAAACCGTGTTCGTGAAGCTGTCTTCCATTCATCTCTAGCCCGGATGCAAATGAATTTATAGGCAACACGAAGTTCAAATTTAGTGAAGACTGAGGTGTCCATAACTTGTTCTGGCAGTTACAAAATTAGTGGTAGTAGGTATCTATTCTTGATGTTGACCTAATTCAGAGCATGATAGTCTAAACATGGTCTCAATGTTCCCTCTTTTTTAGAGACAAAAATAGTGGAGCCTCGGAAGGAGACTTAGATGGAGTAACAAACACCTTTTCCAGGATGTCTTTTAATTTTAGTCGTAATACTTTAGTTTCTGGACTGGACAGCTGGTAAATATGATCAAAGGGAATAGAAGTGCAAGGTTTCAGGTCAACAGGACAGTCCTATTCTTTATGTGGGGTAAAACATCAGTGTTCTTTCGGTCAAATACATCCCCAAAAATCAGAATACTTAGAAGGGAGCAAAGTGGCAACCACTTATCTTAAACTGGACATGAGACGTTCAATACCAGAGCAGGGGCTGTCGGAAAAGATCTTCAAAGAAAGAAAGGGTAGGTAGAAAGGTTGTCCACAAAAGGTAGAGGCAAAATCATGGGTTCTCATAGTCATGCAATAAAAGGATTATGCAAAACAAGCCATGTCAAACTAAAAATACCTGGAAAATTAGGGGCTATGATAACGTCAAAAGCAATTTGCTTCTGGTGATCATGAGAAGCCAGAAGGAGTGGAATCATTTGCATAGAAATGTTTCCAGAATTTAATGGGGATCCATCAATCGATTCCACTGCCTCAACTCGGTTCTTCTTTAATAGCGGAATTTTGCATTCCTGTACATAAATTTCATCAATTCCATTTCCTGATGCCCTGAATTGATTAAAGCATCAATAGGAGAAGGATGTTGACCAGGATGAAGCATCATAGGCAAAGTCAAAAGTAAATATCTGGCAATCTTATCTTGGGAATTTTGACTAGCAATAGCTACAGTATAGTACATCTGGAGAAGAATATTTACTACTCGATGGAGCTTCTCCATTCACTGTCGAGCAGCGTTGTTTCCCAATCTAAGGGTTTGCTTAGGATGGGCAGTACAGTTTCATAGAACAAGCCTTGAATTACCGTAACATAGACAAAGCAATTCTGACCTCTGTCCGCAGTGTATTGTACTTTTCTTGTATCTCTGACATAGCTCTACAGGTGGACAGTTTATTTTTTATTTGACTTCACAATCTATGATGAGGGATCTCCACAAACAAGGCGGGACCGCAAGGCTGAGGTGGAGATGTTGATAGCCACCGACCAACAACCGAGCAGCCACGTCCGGTGTGCAGAGTGGAGGTGATATAGCCGGGTCAGGGTAGGAGAGGTCAGGTAGCTAGAAGATAGAAGATACTTACCGTAGTCTGGGGTTGGAGAGTGTAGAATTGTCATATATCCGTAGCCGTGGTCGAGGAGAGGAGAGTGTGGAAGTCACAGGGTCACAGGCACAGGTCGGCTGAAATGAGGCAGTAACAGGACGGAAACACAGGGATAGGACAGGAGTTTGGTGCAGGAACAGGACTGGGATGTAGGAAACAGGCTGGGAGAGGGAACAGGGATAGGAGAAGGAACAGGGCTGGAACAAAGAAAAGGACTTAGACAAACCAGGACATGACAGGCAAGGACCTTTATTTAGAACTAGAACTCAAAAACAGGATATATAAAACAGGCAAACAGAACAGGACTATGGCAGAGATGAGTCACAAGTACACAAAACAAAGGCAAAGGCAAAGCAGAAAACAGGAAACTATAAAGGTTGGGCAAAGACAGAAGACCGTTTTCTTTGCCACCACTCCTGGAACGATTCTGCTAGGCCCTCTAGGCAGCATCATATCTTGGTTTCCTTATAACAAATTCTTTCCTGATGTTGCAGGGTCATCTTTAATTACTTCTGAAACTTGCACGGTGAGATGAAGACCTCCTTTCATCTTCTTTTTAGTACTCTTTACCTTGGAAAGCTCTGAAACATTAGAGATTCCGTGCTCAGACTTATTGCTTAGAACTTCTGTATGTTTCGCGTACCCATCAAGCGTAGAATCAGAAATGGGTATTTTGGGCTCTGCACAGGAGTCAGTAACAGCCAACCTTATCTTTAAGATGGGTCCACATAATCAGAAACAGGAAGAAAGAAAAACCTCACAGAAACACCAGTGAAAAGTGAATGTGTCTTTAATGCAGAAACATTGGAATCAGCAATAGAAATATCATTCAAAGCAGGGAAACCAGAGATAGAGGAACTTGCTTTTACATTTGAGGCTTTAGAATCAGTAATCAGTAATAGGAATATCATACATAGCGGAGGCTAAACAATAGGAAGTACTCTTCTCTCTGAAATTGGAACCTGTGTGTCAGCAGTGCCCACACCAAACACTGCAGAGTCATCAGGTGAAACAAATACATATAAATTGTGGAGTCTATTGAAACACAGAAGACATATCACACCGCTCACTAATTTTAATTAACTATTTTACTTAAATCTAATTATATCATAAATGGGTGCTACCTATGTACAATGGTTAATAGTACAGTCATGATCAATTAATCATGCTAATAAGCCATGGGAGGACTCGTGATAGGATTTTTTTCATTTATATCTGATTATAAGTATTGATATGTTATCTTACACAGAAAACAGAAAACATATATTACAAAACAATAATTTCCTAGGCGCGCTGACAGATAATTAGACCTGGCAAGAAAGTTGCAGTCCCATGAATCAGACGATGATAAAAGTGAGATCCACAGTCCACAGTATTCAGTTCCTTTAGATAGGAGGCTGATCTGGGGATAGAAACAAGACAGCCATTGCGCAGTACCCAATGGTCAGTTCTGTACACCGTAGGGTGGAGCCTCCAGGACGTGCTGCAACGTGCATACTCAGTGAGAGGAGAAGAGGTAGATTAGCTGGGAAGTCATCAGAGGAGGGACCAGGCGCTCCGAGTCGCGGCCACGACGCGGGGACCCACGCCGGTTCCAGCCTCCTCCTGCATCCCCTCGGCACCCTCCCATGTGAGCGGACGGCACGTTGTATGTCACGCATAGGGCATAACGGCATGTGAGTGCATGTTTTTAACCCTTGTATTTTTAGAAATAAATGTGTTGGTATCACACTATTGGTGCCCATCTTTTTTTCCACACGGTTTATGGTGTTGCTGACGCTTGGAGTGAGACTTTCGTCACCAGCTGCAAGCATCCAGTCAGGAGCCAACCGTGAGGGAACTAAAGAAACCTTTTGAGGCCCATTTTATCTACTTTTAAGTGAGTAGCTAGCAACGGTGGGGGTGTACAGAACTGACCATTGGGTACTGCGCAATGGCTGTCTTGTTTCTATCCCCAGATCAGCCTCCTATCTAAAGGAACTGAATACTGTGGACTGTGGATCTCACTTTTATCATCGTCTGATTCATGGGACTGCAACTTTCTTGCCAGGTCTAATTATCTGTCAGCGCGCCTAGGAAATTATTGTTTTGTAATTATGTTTTCTGTTTTCTGTGTATGCTTTCTGTTTTCATGTATATGCCTTGTGGATAGGCCTGTTTTATTCATGTGGCAGCCATTCCCCATTCTGCCAAGTCAGTTGGTGAGGAATCACATATATAGTTTCCCTCAAAGGGGATTCTCTTTCCTGTTTGTTATTTAGAGCACTTATTTATTCAAATTAATTTATAAGGTTAGGTTTAATAGGTTTGAGCGCTGAATATATGTTTTTAGTTTAACTTTTTTCACCACACTTGATATGTTATCTATTTCTTTATTTATATTACATTATCATTTCATTAATTACGTTATATACAATATGCAGTTTCTGCATTTTTCCATTGGGTTACAATTCCATATGTGCTTTCTTTTATATGATATATATTTATATCATTGATGCTGCTTATCACTAGTTCTTGTTTTTAACTTGTATATGTTTTGTTTTGACTTTTCTATATGTTTTTATTGTTGTTTTCTTTTGGTCCAGATACTGGTGTTTTCTTTTGTTAGACTATCACGAATCCTCCCATGGCTTATTAGCATGATTAATTGATTACTTACCACTGTTTGTATTTTTTCCAACCAATCATGGGAGGAGATCTACAAAAGAAACCAGTGTTGAGAGACTTTTTACTCTTTGATAAAGTTCCACAATGGAACGAAACGCATCAGAGGTGCTCTCTGTGATGTGCAGCATTCAAGTTTAATAAAGTTGATTTTATTTTATCCCTCTAAGTGACAATCCTGACTTCCCTCTGACATGTTAAAATAACTCTTTATCCAATTTGGCAAGAAATTGAATGTCCAGAGTCCAGGATATGGTGGTGGGGGTTTCCCTTAAATCTTTGATAACTATCTGTGAAGAAACTAACATCCCCAGGTAACATTTTTTCAAATACCTGCACATTAGGAACTGCATAAACAAAGAATTTATGATACAGGATATGCCCTATGGTACCTCTTCAGAGCACCTTGAGAGCCACCCCTTAGATAAAACAAAACTAACATCGACATGCTATCAAAACTTATTCTCAAGCGATAAAACTAAAATGGAGAAATATATGCTCTCCATGGAAAGGGAGTTGGTCAGAACCTAGTATGGAAAGATTGGCAAGAGATTTGAGAGATGACAGACGCTAGTTTTCTGTGCAATAAAATTAAATGTCTAGAAATTGCTCTAACAGTGGTATCTCACTCCAGCGAGGCTTCATGCTATATAACCAACATCATTCCCCCGCTGCTGGAGAAACTGTTGCCAAAGAGGGACGATTTCACACATATTGTTAGATTGCATTAAGCTTACCCGACTACCTTAAATACAGACCCTCTCCCCATAATGTTAGGAAACCTGCATCCAAACCTGGAGAAAGCATTGAACAAGCTTACCTCTCAAATATTACTAACCACCTGGTGTGTTTTTGCGAGATCCTTGAAGATCCCAACTCCTCCCATATTTCCCACCATAAAGAATCAGATTATCATTGTTATGGAAATGGAGAGCCTAACAAGCTATATCAATGACTCCTGGACAAAATTCTACAGCGTATGGGAACCACTGCTACTATGATCAGACATATAGACTATTGGTTGAATCAGTTATGCGTATACACCTTGACCAAGGGTTGTTTAAAACCATTCTACTGTCCTACCACATACGTAGGGTGTTTGTCACCAGGTGTATATTTACTGTCTGCAGCTCAGCTGCCTTCCCTTCCCCTCCCTCCTTTAATTTCTGTTTCCTCCCCTCTGTTCTGTCATGTCTATTGTTCCCCCTTTCAATCTTTTAGGGCCTCATGCAGTAAGCGCCGAAAATGTGCAATGGCCAAGCTTACCGATTTAGCATGAGTGTGGCGATTTTCCCTCTCCGTATGCAGTAAGTGCCGAATCCCTTCCCAATCAAGCCGAAAACATTTCCGCCCACTCTCACGATGATTTGCCGATCACACACAGGTGTATCGGCGTGCATGGCGGGGTGCTGTTAGGTTCGCCAATTAAACTTCTTGCTGAATCAGGCGAAGCAAGCATGTTTTGGCTAGCGCGGCCTATTTAAAGGCAACGTGTACTGTTAATCATTCTCTGTGTTGTTGAGAGTGAGAGAGAGAGAGAGAGACGCACAGAGCTGGGCGATTTAATATTTGCATATTGACTGAGAGAGTTGTTGTGTATTGTGAGTGCTTTGTCCTTTGTTGTTTTGTTTACATCTTTGTCTTGTTTTGTATGTGTAATTGTTTCGTGTGATTGGCTTTACATTTGTTTTCTGTTTTTTGTGAGTGCTAGAGGTATGGCCGCAAAGCGTGGGAAGAGTGATGCTGGTGTGAGTGGTAGTGCTAGTCGTGCGAGTACGCGTCGGAGTGAACGTAGGGTTCAGGGGAGTGATGTTGCTGGGAGTGCGAGTGCTGTTGCTGGGAGTGCGAGTGCTGTTGATGGGAGTGTGTGTGCTGCTGGTGGCTCAGTTGCTGATGGGGTGTCTGGTGGTGGCGTGTTTGCTGGTGGCCAGCTTTTGGAGTCTCTTCCATTGGAAGAAGGAGAGTCCAGTCAGCACTAGCCAAGCTCTGAGCCTAAACGTGCTCGGAAGAAACGTGTGGAGCATCCACGTAATCCTCGCTTCAATGACAACGAAAACACAGCTCTTGTCACTGGGATTCTGGAACACTACGACAGTTTGTTTGGCCATTTAGTATGTAAGTCTACCTTTGCATTCATTATTCAAATACATGTTATCGTAGGTCATGTGAGGTGTCATAATATGCAAATATGGGTCCATAATGTCTAGCAATTTAACTTTTGTTGTAAACACATATTTTAATCATGCTTTACAACGACAAGAACACTCAGTTGTTAAATTTGTGCAAACTTCATACAATATTAATGCAAGCTTCATTACATGTCTATGTTTACAAGTGAATGCTCATGGGCTACACATATTACACCTAAACAAGCATGTTTGGTATCTCTTGGAACACCTTTCATTGTAGGAAATGGTTCGTTGTATTAGTAAGAATTAACGTCATATA
Organism: Ascaphus truei; assembly: GCF_040206685.1. Taxonomy (NCBI): domain Eukaryota; kingdom Metazoa; phylum Chordata; class Amphibia; order Anura; family Ascaphidae; genus Ascaphus; species Ascaphus truei. The sequence continues at coordinate 43,149,547 of NC_134484.1, read as the reverse complement.
TTCTTTATGTATTTCAAGCGCGGACAAGTTCAGCATCCAAAACAGAAAAGTGGAGAGAAATACTACTTGGTGTGAATGCGTGTGGGAATCGTGTCAGGGACAAGAATATTTGTCGCAAGAGATTTGACGATATTAGGGCAAAATTAAAAAAAAATTACAACAACAACGCTTGCATGCTTCTGGCACTGGAGGTGGCCCGCTAGCAAAACGTCTCATCTTAACTCCATTGGAGGAGCAGCTTCGGGAAAAATTACTTCCCGTCGTCGTTGAGGGTTTGGCCGGTGACAGAGATATTGGAATTTATTCGTCAGAATTTCCACCAGGTGAGGAATGTTACTGTGCTAGGCGTGTCGTAGGTTACAGTTATTTTATATATTTCCGCTGCTATTTATACTTTCTTCCCAATAGAACCATACCTACATCTATATATGTATATATGTCTCTCTCTCTCTCTATATATATATATATATATATATATATCAATATATATTTATATTTCGTTGTCCTACTACAATCACTAAATAATATATAACGTGGCACTGCGTGCTCATTTGCATGTCATCTCCCACAATCCTTTGCTGCCGTGGAAGCAATTTATGCTGGCAGAATATGGGGAACAGCAGGGTTGCACACATGTCTAAGACATGCAAATGAGCAAACATTAATATGTACTGTTGCAGTACATACATATATATAATAGTAATTTATATTGAATTTATTTAACACCTACAAACACAACATTACTGCCTCTTCAAATCATGCATCGAAGATATTGCATGCAACGGCCAACAAACATCACTTGCACTAACACATTTGCTTTTGTTTAGAAAAAGGTTCTTTTTTGCTTCATCTCATATACAGAGAGCATAATGAGGCACACGTTGCATATGTTATGTAATTGTGTTCATAGGTAGCACACTTCAGACTACTATTTAGCTCATCTACCATTGTGTTTAAGCAGCTGCAATTAATATGTCATCACAGCATACACGTGAACTCAGGGGGTGGGGTTGTGCACACAGCCAAATAACAGGGTCATGTTAGGGTCAACTTTGTTGACACCATTTTCTGCTGCTTGAATTAATTGAAAGGTCAGGGTGATGTTAGTTTTTGGGGGAGGGACTACAGTTCTTAAAACCTTACAAGCTAAACAGAAGTTAATCACAGTCATTTGAAATGGTAACTCTATGTACATATTCACCCACCGAACCATTATGTATCAAAGCGTACGTTACACATTCCTTGACTCAGATCTATTGTTCAACTTAGATCAACACCACATTATCACACACGTAGCATCTGTGAGCGACACACTGCATGTGTTGTGTTGTTGAGTGGCAGCCACATTCAGGCCTGCAACAGCTTCTATTAATGTAGCACACATATCCTGTAACAAAAACAATACATTTTCCAATATTACCTACTTAATGATAAGCATTGTCAACGTTGATCTCATGATAGTGATGTACATTATTATTGTGATATTACTGCACAACATATGCAGGGTATGTCCAATATTCATTATATTTTGCTAACACATTACTGCATAAACATTGTATGTTGTATGTTAGTGAAGTAAAAAGTCCAAAGTACACTGGCATGTACATTGTTATTACAACGATTAATGTTCAGTTTGCCACACACATTTTCAGTTCATGAAGTGATGCTGTTAGTTAGCCATAAATACTCAAGATACACTAATTCAATGTTCATTATGTACACATGTCCATTAACAACTGATGTTATTGTTCTATATAGTTGCTCCTGGAGGACATGTGTCACCTGAGACTGAACAAGTGTCTTCACCGGGGTCATGCAGCTCATCGCACCTGGAAGACGAATGTATGAGGTGCAGAACATATAATATGTTCATTTATATATGTTATGTTGTAATGTTAATTAATTGTTTTTGACATGTTATTTAAATTGGATCACTTAGTGTCATTGAAAATGAAGTTTTTTAAGAGAACATGTATTGTGTTTGTGATGTAAAGTATCATGTAGGAGTTGTGAGGTTTGGACAACCTTTCATTCATTCTTATTTCACACTAAGCCCAAACATAATTCTAAAGTCAAGGTACATTTTAATGTGACGTCATAAAACGTATGGAAACATGTTAGGTGTTAGTTGTTAGCACAGTGTATAATTACATAGTAAAACAGCAGACATTAGCATGCCATTTCATCATGTGTTCATTTATTTTTAGAACATGATGATGCCAAAGACACAGAAATGCAATCAAGTGACCATGAAGAGGTTCCTATTCAAAGAGTAACACAGGCCATTCTTCCAGCAAGTAACACATACGCAGCAATAGCAGCTTCTGAAGAAAAAATTGTTGAAGCAGAAAATCGTCGCCATTCAGATCTGATGTCAGTGCACGAAAGGATGATATCACTGCAGGAAGAAACGATATCACAATTGTCACATCTCCACAGAGTCTTCATTGAAGTTCCTAAACAGATACAAAAATTAAACACGACATTAGAAGCAGTAGTTGTTCAGCTAACCCAAGCTAATCACTTGAGAATGACTACAGCAGCACATCATTTCAACTTTAACCCATCAGAGGAAGGATCTTTAGATGCTGCTACTTTTTCACCCCATACATCTGATATTCATTCCCCAGGTCGGGATGTTACCGGTACAGTAGCTAAAAGTTCTGTGCATGTTCCTCTCAACATTCAACCGCTGCCATCTGTAGAAAGTCTGGAGCTGACACCTACAAAGGAGGCACCAAAAAGAAAAATGCACAAGCAGTTACTACTGACCAGTTTTTGGACACAAACTAAAAAACACAAACATGAAACGGAGCAACCATCAGTTGTGCACTGTGTACCAACTTGTTCACAAGTGTCACAGGCCACAAGCCCTGCCCGTGAAGTGTCACAGGCCACAAGCCCTGCCCGTGAAGTGTCACAGGCCACAAGCCCTGCCCGTGAAGTGTCACAGGCCACAAGCCCTGCCCGTGAAGTGCCACAGGCCACAAGCCCTGCCCGTGAAGTGCCACAGGCCAGTCAAACTGGCTCTGTTTTGCTTAAAGTTGTAGCCAAACGGAAAAGAAAAATCCAAGAGACAACAAGCAGGCCTGTGACTCGGTCTCAAAAGGAAAAAAAAGAATAAATGTTATAATTAAGTAAATCTGTATTTGGCCTTGTTTTGTTGACTTGAGATTATCTAATGAATATTGTATGTATGATGAAGACCTGTTGTTTCCAAACATTCAAGTATGTCCTTGTACACGTGAAGGTTTGGAAATGTTCACAGTCCGAATGAATGCATAATGTAATTAATATTTATGTATTAATCATCTGTTCAGTAATGGTCCAACATTACACACTTGCAATATTTTGAGAAGCTGACATTCACTTAGCTGCAAAAGATTGTATTTGGGTGTGTTTGGTAGCTAATTTAGGTAATCATTGCATGTTAATAGTATTCACATGCAAGTTAAAATAAATATATATTTAACTGCTAACATTCTACATTTCAGTTTTGTGCAGGATGAACTGTCAAATATTACTTGCTTTCACCTTCCTTGAAGCTTCTTAATGTTGGCCTTTCATCATGTATGAGTACTGGTTTCAATAACATATCTGTGAATGTGTAGTAATATATATGTAGTATCTATGGATATATGTACACACACAGTGTATAAATAAAAAAATAAAAAAATATATATACATATATATATATATATATATATATATATATATATATATATATATATATTAATGTTTTAAACATGTAAATATGTCTAGAGGTTTTGTATCAAAAGATATATATGATGCTTCCTTGTGAAAACACAATATTGAAATAAAACAGGCCTTATGTTAGTGAAATATACATGATCTGACCCTTTAACAATATGGGCCTAATATTATGAAGCACATAATTCACTCACCTTGATCACCATTTTAATAGTTTTCAAACAAGGCCTAATTACTGCCATCAATATGTTCAGTCTAGAACTGGATTAAATAGATATACGATATGTTGTAACACTACAGGCCTTGTAAACTCACAAAAGGCCTTGTTTGATGTTAACTCCAAATTGGACACAGCTGACTCTAATAGGCCCTCAAACATATTTACCCTGTAATGTTTAAACCTTTAAATAAGTGTGAGCAATCTAACAATCAATGTTTACATATAAGGCATTAAATACAGTAACATACACACACATATATATATATATATATATATATATATATATATATTTCATTGTTGGTTTTAGAGAGATATTTATATATATATATATATATATATATATATATATATATATATATATATATATATATATATATATATATATATATATATATATATATATATATATATATATTAAACACACAAACCCAGCAAGCTCAAACGCGTTTGAGCTTGCTGGGTTTGTGTGTTTAATTAATTTCTGACTGGTATCAGTTGTATGGAGGTTGTGGCACCTCCCCCAGCGCTCACGTCAACTTCCCCTTTTTAATGGTGGATTGTCTCATCTTGCTGCAGGTAATGAATCTATTATGGTTCTTCCCCCTCATACAGAGGTATTGGGAACAAATGCAGTGTAGAGTAGGACTTGCACTTATTATGGTTTACCTTGACGTTTGGTGTGCAAGCTTATGATGTTTTGGCCAAAATTTCTAACTAAAAAACCATATTTTATTATTAGCATTAGCAATGTTATTAGTATTGAAGCATCATTTCTTGTAATTATTACCATGTATGTTTTGTCATTTGGATGTAGCACTGAGCACCCCCTGTGTTTTCCTATATTCATGTGCCACAGCCCAGTTGCACTCTATGTGGCATTACATATAGTCAATATTAGGAGGCTGTGGGCGTTTGAGCTTGCTGGGTTTGTGTGTTTAATTAATTTCTGACTGGTATCAGTTGTATGGAGGTTGTGGCACCTCCCCCAGAGCTCACGTCAACTTCCCCTTTTTAATGGTGGATTGTCTCATCTTGCTGCAGGTAATGAATCTATTATGGTTCTTCCCCCTCATACAGAGGTATTGGGAACAAATGCAGTGTAGAGTAGGACTTGCACTTATTATGGTTTACCTTGACGTTTAGTGTGCAAGCTTATGATGTTTTGGCCAAAATTTCTAACTAAAAAACCATATTTTATTATTAGCATTAGCAATGTTATTAGTATTGAAGCATCATTTCTTGTAATTATTACCATGTATGTTTTGTCATTTGGATGTAGCACTGAGCACCCCCTGTGTTTTCCTATATATATATATATATACAGTGTTTGACAAACCTATACATTTGCTCGCCCCGGGTGGATTTAACTTCGTGGCGAGCTCCTATTGGCCCAAGCAGCATACGTTTGGTACTAGGTGGCGAGTAGATTTTTTTGTGTGGCGAGTAGATTTTTTGGTGATTTGTCAACCACTGTATAAATATATATATATATATACACACACATAGTCAAAATGTGTGACACAGACAGAGAGTTAACCAGACAGAAAGATATACACACTGAAATGTGGAACAAAACACAGAGAGAAAAACATTAGCAGGTGTGTTTATATCTCATTATGTCAGTGTAGGCAGTATTTTCATAATGCCAACAATAGATTTTCTCACCCACATTGTTTTTTAATTAAAATCGTACCCTTGTTTTGAGAATGTAGATTACGGGAAAAATAATTACACTTTCACTGTGAAATAGCTATCTTATCCCAAATAATGTGTGCCAATTATTTCTACACCTTCGAATTGGTGCTTGAAAAAAGGAGTGCAACATTGAAATTGTATAGCGACCTTGGCAAAAGCCACAAAAGATAACATTTAAATAGTTTCACATTCAGCAGAAGAAAACTTCAACTCCTGATTCACACATTATTTGAGACGCAGCAATGGCAGACCAGACAACTTTGAACACGCATCCGCACAAACCTTTCAAAATTATGATAGCAGAGGCTATCATCTCAACTGCACAACACAAAGCCAACGTTGGGGTAATCTATGACTTGATCAGAAGTAAATATCCATATTACCAAGACCCGGGCCGCGCTGAAAATTTTAAATCATCTGTACGATTCACTTTAACAACAAATGAGTTATTTGAACGTGTCCAAGATAACCTACAGGAAAGGTATGGATTTTGGCAGATTGCACCACAATTTATACTTACCATGGAACATGGCACATATGTTCTGATAAATAGCATATTTATTCCTAATACCAATAGCACTGGATCGGCTACTACTGTTTTGTCTGAATCGATACCTGCTGCAATATCTGCACCCTCCATTCCAGAAGCACAGATGCAAGAGGAACATAACTATTATGATGTGTTTCCCAACCTTTTTGGTCAATACCCATTTGAATGGCAAAACCAAGAACTGTACGTACCTCCGGACGTATCGTTTGAAGAAGGCAGTGCCGATTCCTATGAGTGCCTCATGGAGATGTGTCTCCTACAGGATTCAACGGTTGCCTCAACCATGGATGAAAATGCAGTGTTTTTCTGGAGCGACCAGTTGCAGCCAAACAAAATGTTACTTCTACAAGAATGGTAAATATAATAATCGTTATGCGTTGACTCACCGTTAAAAGTTGTAACTTTTAAATATCCACCATTTGTACGCTAAATGCGTGGATACAGCGTAACATTCCAGACAGCATTACATGTAGCGTTCACAAACACATTGTTTCCTATTACAATATACTACAACTAGATACCTTAGTACACATTGCTAATGGAGAAAATATACCTAGTTTCCTATATCTTAAAACATATCATTGCAACATGTTACCATAACTGTAACACACACCTCTTTGTTTATCATGCAACATCTAAAAAAAAAGAGGGTCAGCCACATATGACGTGGGACCCTTGTCATGTGCCAAGGCGTCCTTAAAAAGGATTACGGATGTAAGCCCCGCCACAACCGACGTGCGCGCGTTAAAGCCTATTGTCTGTGTCCGTTTGTTATAGTTACGGTCACTGCACTGTGTCATGCGCGCGCGCCTGTGTTTGTGGGCGTTCACAGTGCGGTAGCACAATATTAATTCAGTGGGAGGAGTGTTTGCGTGCACTTCACGCTGCCTTAACATTACGTCACACGTATTGTATTCGCTCGTTGGGTGATCGTCCATTGTTTCCGTCCACACACGTCCGTTTAAAAATATTATAGAAGTACATGTTCTAAACGAATTTAGTTTCGCGTTCATTGGATTTCAAATACATATTATATGCTTAATGCTAGTAACAACATGTATTGAACGCACAGCGTACACATTGTTTAGCGCATGCGCTAACACTTAGTCGACCCAATCGGGAAGTGCGTGCGCAAATTAAGATGTGCGCGTACATTATTATGTATACAGGCAACGGAAATATCATATCCATAGTTATGCCTGCAACGCAATTAACAAAAGGATACATAATGATGTTTACTTGTAACCTTGCACTTCTAACATATATGTGAATTACGCGTGGATATACACAATCATATAGAGATTTGTAACGCGTTGTAATGGCTACACATATATAAAGGTGCCATCTGTGACCATCATGTGTTTGCTGTATTTCAGAGATGTCGGGGAAGAATCAATGGGATCAATGTATGATTTCAGAAGAGTCAAACGTTATATGAGATGATTGTGAGGAGGAGCGACCGACTAATATACTACATATGCAAAAAAAATTATAATGCTTGTAGCGCATATTAACAAACAATACAAAATGTGATCCGGTTATGCCTATATTTCATAACCACTTAATTAACATAATGATGCTGCTAAACAGTGCATTTTTTACATTTGATGTGTGTACTTTATTTTTAACTAACATTAAATGCCATGCTCTGTTTAATATATAACAACCAATCCCACTCAGCAAACACATTTGTGTAGTATATTGTATAATGGGACGTATGACTGTAGAAAGTATGTAAAGGAGACTTAAAACCAAGTAGCCATTTCATGTAAAAGTTATCATGTTACATGGAGATGTTGTTTTAATAGTTTTGGAGTGTGGAAATTTTTTTTTATGTCAACATGTAGTACTCAACTATAATGCCTGAATTTATTAAAATTAGGTACTGATATTGTAAACATATAAGTTTCTGTGTATATTTCATTTAGCAAACTAACTATAGTTTACTGTGTTTAGTAAATGTTCAACACATACAGAGTAAAGTGAGTATGATGATATAAGCTAACATAATAAACCTGATGTTATCATTTGACGGTGTTATACATGCATCATACACAAATGGATACAGACACAAACAGTGGTCTTGAAATGTGTGCCTATGCAAATGTGAACGTGATTTACGTTCATATGTTGACAATACTTGTAAATGATCTTCATAATAATGATTAACTGACGTGTATGACATTCCAACTATATTACCAACATTGTCATTGGGTGAAATGAATTATGCAAAATTACTAATACATTTTATAAATATTTTGGTTTGTGTTAACAGTTTGACACGTGTTACATGTAGGTCACATCAACACACATGTGTGACTTATACATACACATGTGACAATGTCAAAATAATCTTTACAATTCATTGATACCATTACTAATCACATACATTGCAACATACAAGATGTACAAAGCATTGGTGTGATTACAGGCATTCATGTATGGAGTGTTATGATCACTCATGTGCATCCGTGGTTAATCACCTCCTCTAAGCAAAACACTAGCAGCATTTATCCCCTTCTCTCCACCCACCCCTATATTAGAATAATGGAATGTTTAAGGGTACATACATTAAATGTGATGTCATGTCACTAATAATTTTCACATATAATGCACATGAAACATCAAGAGTATGTAAATGCATGTACATGATAGAGAAATGAGATGTATGTAAGATTTCTAGTTGATAACTATGTTGGGTTTATATATCCTATAATTATACGTATATAGAGGTAGGCACATCTTATGAAAGATGTCAGTTCATATACATACCATGATCAGTCATAGAGGAGATATACCTATTAAAAAATAGAACAATACTTAAATTGCAAACATTGACATGACATCTTCATTAACGTAAGCAACACACCAAAGTGTCTATTTGGTGTTACATATGAAACACCATGTATATTTAGTAACATAAAAAATGAAAAGCTGCCTGGTGTACACATCATATTGATGCACATGTAACAGTGTAATAATAAGATTGTATGTAACCATACTGCAAGAATGAATGACTATGGCCATACTCTGTGTATTGTGTTTGCATAATCAACAACACAATGTAACGAAATTACTCGTTTGTAACACTTGTTGTATTCACATACACACAACTAGTTTACATTTGAAGAAGGATTATATAACCTGTGCAAGAATAACATACCGGTGCCACATGCCTTCGTCCACACAGCAGAGAAGAGAAAGGTGTGCTACCCATATTCATCTGTGTCCTAACAGAAGGTTATTATAACAAATGTAGGGTTAATATAACATAATGAATATATCAAAGTAGTACTAGGAAAATATATGTATTTACTTACAAGAAAAAAAATTATTTATGACATTCTGGCGTGTCTGGGCACCACTGGCTGTTTGTTCATTTTCAGCTGGTACATTGGTGGGATGCTCCTCTACCAAAGCCTGACCTATGTCTGTATGTACATTATGTCTGAGTGCCACATTGTGCAAAATGCAACACCCAATTATAATATCAGACACTTTTTGTGGCTTATATTGAAGAGCCCCACCAGTTCTGTCGAGACACCTAAATCTGGTCTTGAGTAGGTCAAATGTCCTCTCTATAACAGATCGCGTAGATATATGGGCAGCATTGTACCTCTCCTCTGTTTCCGTTTGAGGGTTTAGCACCGGAGTCAAGAGCCACGGCCTAATTCCGTATCCTGAGTCACCTATAATCAATGGAGCACACATAAGGTAACATTAGTGATAACATTCTAAATTAAAATCATTCCTAAACAAAAATTCGTTTTGTGTTACAACATCCAAATATGTACTCAGCCAGCAGCCAACCGTGTCCAAAATGGCCTTCTTCGAAAGCATGGAAGACTGATGAGTTCCTCAGGATAGAGGAATCGTGATTGCAACCAGGGAATTTGGCTACCACATGCATTATCTTCATCGTGGCATCACATACCACCTGTACATTCAGGGAATGGTAGTGCTTACGGTTGCGGTAAGCATGCTCACTCTGACTAGGCGGAATCAAAACAACATGGGTGCAATCGATTGCACCCAGCACACATGGTATCCCGGCTATGGTATAAAAGCCATTCCTGACTTCCATCCACTCTGTCTGCTATTTAGGAAAACGAATATAATTCCTAGCGCGTCTATTGAGTGCATAGAGAAACTGGGTAAAGGCCCGCGAGAATGTAGATTGCGAGACCCAGCCCACTATGCCCACAGTTGTCTGGAATGACGCGGAAGCAAGATAATGTAATGAGCACAGCATTTTTACAAGCCCAGAGACTGCACGACCTCTGGCTGTAACAAAATCTAAATCTCCCCTTATCTCTTCATAAAGAGATAAGATTGCTGCTGTACTCAAACGATAGCGACTTACTATCTCCTCCTCACTCATCCCATCTAACAGGGTTCTCTCCCTGTACACACGCGGACGAGCCACAACTTGTCTCCTCGGTCTTCTCCTCTGATCTCCTATCCCTCTCCCTGTCCCTCTCCCTGTCCCTGTCGTGTCCGCGTGCCTGTCCCTGTCACTGTCCCTGGCTCTGTCCCTCCCTTGCCCTATGTCATTCTCTTCATCAGCCAGCCACTCGTGCAAAAGAATGTTCCTCCGTCTCCTAAACAATCGTATCATTTTGAAATCAATAGCTGTGAATGAGCAGATAATGGGCATCCTTTAAATAGCTATGTGATGATGTCAGGTGAGTTTGTAAAATGCAACGTGTTACATTAACATATTAAAGTACTTGGCTCCCAAGCTGTATCCATTTGATATAAGAAGTATTATTTATGTGTATTCAGCAGCCAATCGTGATATTTGACAATGATGTAACGTGAAGCTTTGTACAAGCATTCATTGTAAATGATTAGTGTAATGTATAATGCATGTAGCACTTCTGAACGCAACACTCAGTCATGTAAGTATGCTAAAGCATGAGATTGACGTAGAAAAAGTTTGCAGCAACATGTCTAATTTGCCATGTTAGTGTCACATGTTCACAACAATGAATTCTCGTGTGCATATGCATACATTTATGGCATCAGGATAGATGCTATTGAATCAGTTTGAAAGGTGTAACAATGAGTAACTATTGTAGATGTGTGTATAAGTTAGCATGAATTGCTTGTAATGCAACGTTTCACAATGTGATTGACTGTCCAATAGCGGACGTCATCAAAAAAGGGAGGACCCAAAGTACATGTAAACATGAGAAGAAAGATGTACATGAACGTTTGATGATGCGTTACACATTACAAGCATTGTGTAATGTAAAGCAACATGAATATACGGTGGATGTGTTAGATGTGTGACATGTGTAACATCATATAAACAATTGTCGCTCAGTTCAGTAAAATGTGTCATATGATGTGAGCTTCTCCTTTAAGAGTTGAGTATAGGATTTTCCATTGACACATCATCACATGATGAGTAATGTGACACGCTAATGATGAAAACATATAAAAGTACAATGTTATGCAAATAATACACGTCAGGTGTGACACAATGCAGTGATTGCCCCCCACACTGTAATGTTCAACACATTTGTATTGTGAGCAATCGAACGTAAACAGTACTATAATGTTATACGTCCCCGCTCCATTGACTCCATTGATGTACAGAAGAGTTTTTTTTCCTAAGTGCCGTTCCGGCAGCCTTAGCGATCGTTCTCCCCTCCAACTTGCCAACTTTAGTTGGCGGGAGAAATTGGCCATGAAGTCTCAATTTCTTAGTGCCGATCAGCCCCGATAAGCTGATTTTGCTACTTGAATACAGCCGAATTAAAAAAGTGGCGAAAAGTGCCGAAAACCGGCTTATCGGCAGGCGACTGGCTATAACAAATTTATCGGAAATGAAAACTGGCGAAATCAAGCAATTATCGGCGCTTACTGAATCTCAAACCCAATTTTGGCAGTAAAATGGCGAGAAAAACCTTATCAACGCTTACTGCATAGAGCCCTAACTGTGCATGTTAAGCAATGCAAGTAGTTGTATGTCAAGTAAAATGTTTCTTGTATATGCCAATAAAATACAAGTGTTTAAAAAAATATATTTTATTGCTTTTTGATTTATGTACCATGAACCATGTACGAAGCACAACATAGAAATATTAGTTATGAGATATTATAGGGAAGCATAAAAGAATTAGAGATACTGTATATGCATAAAACTGTACATCAAAGTAAATATTAAGGGAAAGAAGTCACTTCCCTGAAGAACTTACAATATGTATGGGGATCTCGTCCAACAGGACATTAAAAAAATTACAAACCACTATAAACATGCTTACTTTGGGGGGATTCTTTTTACTTAAACTTTATTCATTGTCGTTTTGCAATTTTGAAACATTTAAGCATTCGCTAAAAAATCTGCTTCTTTAGTGGTTCCAAAAACATGACAAGTAGTGTGCAAGTTGAGGGTCATTGCCGCAGTAAAAAGGCCATGTAGAGAGAGGAAGTTGCGGATTGAATACATCCCCATGTAGTTGTTAGTGGTCACTATGGTACACTATTTCCATATATTTACATGTTCATAGGCATATACAGTACCCAGGGGGAGTACATTATTGATCTAATTAATACTGAACTTGCCTGTGCAGTGTGTAATTTATTATGAAGCTGACCGTGGCCTCGGTTAGAGGCAGATGGTTGCAGATTGAGGTTTATTTTTTTAGTTTCGCTATAGATTTAATAAGCAATAAAAGACCACCTGGTGTGAATAGAATCATTGATAATTTGGTAATGAGACAGCGACATGAGGCGGCTGATGGTAACTATCTATGGATGCAAATGGTAGGATCCAGCAATTGTAATGAAAAGTTTAAAGAAGTTCACTAATATGGGGCTTATTGAGAATGTAAATTATAATGGGATCTATTGCTTAAACCCTGATAAAGCAAGACCTGTCGAAAACCTCGTGCAATTTGGCACAATGAAAATTTGGAGCTTTTGCTGAATTTTGTAATAAGTATCTATCCATACAAATCACACAATTTGACATCTAATTGTCATGTACTTTTTACTCGATTTTCTGCAACACCATCTGGAAATGAACAGTCAGAAATCCCTTCTCCCTCAAGTATGTGAAATAGGACTTTAGCTGGAGACAAGGATACAGAGAAAAGAGAGCAGAGGGGGAGAGAGAGACCAAATTAGGAGGATGCCCATTTAGTTTACAAAACATATGCTCCACTTGGGTAGATACCTGTGAGCTAACCTGAGATAACTTGGAAAAATTCACATTGAAATGGGTGGCACAGTTCTCAGTTGGTTCAGATTTTTTGAAGTGAAACTTCTTTAGTGGCACCTCGTTCAAACTGGGGCAAAAATGGATTGTGGAGACAGAAATGAAACGGATGTGACGTCAGTGCTGGCAGTTGAGGCCGGGCTGTGTTCTGGCTCAGCCCGACCCCAACACTGACATGATCCAAACTGCTCAAAAAATCGGCACCGCTCCCCCCACACGGCCGCAATTCCCCCCACGTGCATTGCTACTGTACAGCGGCTCCCCGGACTCTCTGTCCCAGCCACCGCCGCCGCTCCTAATGGCCGCAATTTCCCCCAGGTGGAGATGGGCACGGGCGGCATCCGGGGAAGCAGGGACCCGCTGACCGGCTCCTGGGACCAGGCCTGCTCTCTGTCCCAGCCGCACGCTCTGCCGGGCTGGAGACTCTGCCAGGCTGGAGTGGAGACTCAGACAGAGCCCCCCATGTGCATGCGCTGATGGGCTCACTCGAGTACAGGCAGCAAGGGGAGCTGTTCAGCTACCGTCAAGCTCTGCGCTGCCCACGCTGTGCATGCGCAGTAGTCATGGCGATGCTGCCGGACACCACACATGCACAGAAGCGGCTGGCAGCGGCGCCGTTCCCCCCACATGCTCCTAACGCCCATTGACAGCGGCGCCATTCCGCCCACCACTTCCGGGCCCCCTGTGTATGCGTGTGTGTGTCAGTCAGTGTGTGCATGTGTGTCAGTCAGTGTGTGTATGTGTGTCAGTGTGTCAGTGTGTGTGTGTCAGTGTGTGTGTGTCAGTCAATGTGTGTATGTGATTTACTATAAAAGAGGTAAGTATTCTGCGTACATCATATCCAATGCGTTTCGAAGCTGTAACGCTTCTTCTTCAGGGATAATTTTAATGGCACTAACCCCAAGCAATCAGTACACAGACCTCTATCATTATTGGTCAATCAATTAAGGCAAATGGCCAATCACTGTGTACACTCGTCATTAGGGGAGTGGCATTAAATCATTATGCAAGTGACAGGTATTTAAAAAACATAGTAATACAAATCTTTATTAAATAATCTCTGCAATAAAAAACAAGAAAAAAGAGAGAGAATACATGTTAGAGACATGCACTTGAGGTATAAACCCCAATTGGGTACATATAAAAAAACACACATGAACATATAAAATAACCTTATAGAAAGGAAAAAAGAGAGAATAAAACCTCCAAGTGAATAACAGGAGGTCAGATGCTTGTTCAATGGGATTGGCTAATCAAACTCAAAAGAGCATGTATATGTGCAATGTAAAAACTAATGTAAAAACTAATAAGACCAATACCCCTAATAAAATGCCCACACATCCAAATGCCCACACATCCAATGATGATTTGGATGTGTGTGCATGTGTGTCAGTTAGTGTGTGTGTGTGTGTGTGTGTCTGTGTATGTGTGTCAGTCAGTGTGTGTGTGTGTGTATGTGTATGTGTGTCAGTCAGGGTGTGTGTGTGTCAGTCAGTGTGTGTGTATGTGTGTCAGTGTGTGTGTATGTGTGTCAGTCAGTGTGTGTGTGTGTGTGTCAGTCAGCGTGTGTGTGTATTTGTGTCAGTGTGTGTGTATGTGTGTCAGTCAGTGTGTGTGTCCTGCTGCAGCCAGGGGCGGGGTGTAACATTGCGCATCACTTTCCCCCTTCCAAAATTCTGCGCACCCCTCCCCCAGGGGGGGGGGGGGACATGTGCCCGGCACGGGCACGAGTGACCGCGGGTGAGGTTACCCATCCATTGTAAACTGACTGACAAGCATACACACACTGACTGACATGCATACACACACTGACTGACACGTATACACACACTGACTGACACGCATACACACACTGACTGACACGCATACACACACTGACTGACACGCATACACACACTGACTGACACGCATACACACACTGACTGACACATATACACACACTGACTGACACGCATACACACACTGACTGACACGCATACACACACTGACTGACACGCATACACACACTGACTGACAAGCATACACACACACACACACACACACTGACTGACACACATACTGACTGACACAAATACACATACACACACTGGCTGACACGCATACACACGAGGAATTCACACTTAGTGCAAATAGCTAATACAGGGGATGTGTGCCGAGCACGCGCATTATAAGTCAAATGTATTTGCGTTTTGTCAATGAAATTGTATTTTGATTTTTAATTAAAACATCACCAATACAAATACAATTTCTGTGACAAACGTCAAAGAAGTTTCACTTACTATGCGCGTGCACAGCACACACAGCTTTTTTTTTCTCACTGGCAGGGCACAGAAAGCATCTTCAAGAGTGTTCTCCTCTGCACCAATGCCCTGTAATTTGGAGTGCCACATGGTTCTATGTTATCTTCTATGTTGTTGGCAGTATACATGCTGCCACTAGGTGACATAAGGATTGAAATTTCAATGGAATCTGGGTCTTCAAAAATTTTCCTAGCAACAAGAGACTGTTGAGGTCTCATTAAGCTTGAACAACTTCTTATAAAATACTAGCTGAGAGACCCGGCGAGGTGTGCGGGGGCGGGCGGGCCAAGGGACCAATGAGATTGCCGCTAGGGACGCAGACATATAGTGCTTTCAGAAATATATAGTAGATACCCTGTTCACTTATGTAACTATGTATTGTAACCATGTATTATTTGTCATCTTAACTCTATGCCCAGGACATACTTGTAAACGAGAGATAACTCTCAATGTATTACTTCCTGGAAAACATTTTATAAATAAATACATTTAATAAACGGTTAGCCAATAAGGTAATGATGTTCTGCTTTAATAATATTTTTTATTTTTATTACATACAGTAGGATTGAAGCAGGGGGCCTCCGGAGCTGAACCACATTACTTTCAGGTCTGGGGATCCCCTGTTTCCTTAAAAACAGGCCCTAGTTTCTGGTGCCCTTATCTCCTGCAAGCTTAAATGTCCTGTTTACGAGACAGGGACATTTAAACTTGCAGGAGAAACCGGCACCAGATAAGGAAGGCCTGTACCTCGGGAAGCAGATGGTTTCTGGATCTGAATATAATGTGGTTCAGCTCTTGAGACCCTCTGACTCAATCCTACTTTATTACAAACAAAAATGTAATTTTAACGAGTTATGTAGAGAGACACAAAAAGAGGGACCACTTCTCACTGTTCTCTCTGCACAGCTCTTCCAGACCGGTAAGGCCAGTAAGATTAACCCAGTGGGTGTCCAATTCAGAAGCAGGGACCCCCCCACCCTCATCCGTGTTAGTCTACTGAGTTTTTGAGCATAGATTGGGTCGTGGTCAGGCTCCATTCAGCTGTAGTTTAATTGCACACAAATTTGAAGTAAATGATACTCCATCTGTATGCCAGCTTCATCCCTGCTCGCTAAAATGGTGACCCTCAAAGGACCTTAGCAGCCTGAATCGCTCTCCCATAATGTGCCACTGTCTTGGCTGCAGAAAGACACCATCAAGCTGCCAGCTGGCATTCTCCATGACAAATTCATTGACTACCTTTTTCCGCTCATGGACTTGGTCAAGCATATTTTAGGTGGAATTACAGTATGTAGGCACCTCCATTTTTAACTAGTGACGACGCAGGTTGTCTTGCTACTGCAGCTTAGACAGAGCATTGTGGGCTGTGTATGATCGTCTAAAGTGAACATGTATTTTTCTAGGCACAACCACAATGGCGTCGTCCTAAACTACGTCCACCATTTCTTCCCCCATCTCTACATCTACTTTCCAGATTTTTACTCAAAAGACAATAACTGGTATTTCTACTATTAGACATGTTGATGTAATTATTTTACTTAACTTTTTTAGATATATAGTACTATAATATATATGGCAGTAACTGCTGCTGTTGCTTGTCCTTCTGCCGCTATGCACTTGGTGGCACACTAGGTACCCTGCAGAAAAAGAGTGATATAGAAACTCAATGGGGATCAATTTAGTTTATCACTTTTATTTCCAAATAATTGACAATTACAACCTGTTCTGGAAGATTAATAATTATTATTGGGTTATTTCACAGTAATATCAATTGCCATTAACTGCTGCTATATATCCAAGTTAATTAATAGACTGTGTAAAACAAACAGAAACTTGTGGCCATGAGGGCCAGTGCACACTTATGAGGAGTACTGAGATATCTACAGGGAGAGTCACAAAAAGTAGCTGAGTTTGGGGTGAGAGCTGGAATCAGACCTAGGGATCCAGGTAGGTGGAGACGTATGCATGGTCAGGGCTGGCAGAAGGAAGAGAGTCATCAGACGAGGCAGAGGTTAGATGGCAGGAGGAGAATAGTCAGACAAGGCAGTGGTTAGGGCTGGTGGCAGGCAGAGAATAGTTGCACGAAGCTGGATCAGGACAGGCCACAAGCAGGATAGCAAGTAGACAAGCCATACGCATAACTAGGATTTACATATAGTAGGAATTTGAGTCAGGAGGAATCAGTAGCAGGGGAGTGACACAACCTGCCCACAAGGTAGCAAGTTGATTGTGAAGCAAATTTCTTACTCCAGGATGCCTTCTTATAAGCCATGGGGAGGTCAAGTGTTATAATAAGCACAGCTGACTATTGAGGGCCTGCATGGAAATGACAGGCATATGCTTATAGGCTTCAATGTTAAAATTGACAAGATATAAAGAGTGACACACCGTGCTCCTTTGCATGTTATTACCCAGAATCCCTGGCTGCAGTGGAAACACTGTTTGCTAAGTGATAATGGGGAAAGACAGGGTTGCAAACCTGTCTGAGACATGCAAATGTACCACAAGTGGTATTTTTATTTACTGTAAAAGCAAATACAAAACATTTAAGGAAACCTGGCCAAGCAGCATTATCTAGGTGTTTCTTGAAATATCTTTAAACATTTATTTTAAGTTTTTCAATTATATTATTTTAGTTTTCTAATTGTTTTTATGATTTAAAACTTATTTTAAGAATTGGCATGCTTTTTTTACGCTATTTAAGCATGTTCATGCTTATTTTGAGTTTCTTTTTTAATTGGCTAAAAATCCCAAACCAAACAAATTGAGTTTAGCAAAACCAGAACCAAAACACAAATATTTTTTTCAAACCAAAACCATGTTCAAAACCAAAACACAAATTCTTTTTTTAGAATCAAAAGCCAAACAGGAGTGAACGTGGCACCATACAGTCTTTAGCTCCACTTGTTGCTCCCGTCTAATTCCCGTTTTTGTAAATTGTTTCCCAAGAGGAATTCTGCCTGTTAACCGCTTCAGTGGCACAATACGAAGGGGTTTTTAAAAAACATTTTTTCAGGTCATTGTAAGGAAGATGATTTTGTGCATTACATGTGCTCAATAAGAACAATAGCTATTTACGTTATTAGAGAACTTAATCATGGATAAATCTCTGAACATCCAAAAACTCAGCCATGTAGATCTTATTCATGCATTGACATGGTACATATTAGTGGATATCTTCATTGTAATCTTGCTAAGTCTTTATGTACTGTATGATGATCGTGTTTGGTCTCAAAATAATCCCCCTAATTCTAAAAGGGAAACGGGCTTTTATCGCATGGCATTACAATTCCAGATGCTATGTTTCTGCAGCTCAAGCAGAGCCTTGTGTACTTTATTATTTTAATTGTTGGATTTACTCAGTGATCAGTATTCATATGGAAACCCATGATCTACATAAATATGAGCATGTCCATAAACTACACATTAATTTCTTTGTGAAGAAGTACAGGTCTTAATATAGACACGTGGTATCATGAGAAAAAGCTTCTAGAGGAAATCAGGAATTGGAATTGTGTACTAAAAACTAAAATAATTGGATGAGTTGTATGTGCTGACAACAAACATTCAGGGACTGCAACTCCAAATTACGTGACATACCTTTTTTTGCTGGTCAAGTATGGGAATCAAACAAATGAATTTACCAAAGCCTCAGGCTGAAGGGCATTTGAGTGTTAAGTTCGAAAAGAGAGGCAATCTGGGTTGTGACTTTTACTATTTTATAGGAACAACATGGACTGATGGTCCCAATGGATATGAATGAATATAGAGATACACCGTGAACTATGATACTTCTAAATATTACAGTCCCTTGAGTATTCTTTGAAGTAGGAGATCTTTAAATAGATTATACGTGAGATGATTTTCTTCTATTTCAACATTATGAGCTTAGAATAAAACTACAATGAAAATCATGTAGCCTTTTGTTTCTTAAAATTACCAAAAATGGCATTACATTTTAAGATTCATTTTTTTCTCTGAAACTATGCAAGAATTACAATAATATAAGTGATTATATTATTAGAAAAACAATGACTTCTTATTTTGAAGAAATAGAACATTTAATGAGATGAGATCAGTTTAATAATTACAGAAATAAATGTAGCATGGTTTCAAGCATTGAAAAGCAACAGGCTCACACAGGAGAGTGAGAAAAAAGGTGGGTACCACTCTGCTGTTTGTTTTGTTGGTCTAGAGAGGGGTCAGCAGAGTGTTTTGTTGGTGTATGTGTGTCTGCAGTGTGTTCTGTTGTTGTGTGTTTTGTGGGTGCAGTGGGGGGCAGCAGGCTCTGTTTTGTTGGTGTATATGTGTGTCTGCATTGTGTGTTTTGTGGGTATAGAGGGGGGGTTGCAGTGTGTGGGACTTCAGTGTGTGTTTTGTGGGTGTAGAGGGTGGAAGAGGGGTGCAGGGTGTCTTGTTGGTGTGTGTGTCTGCAGTGTGTGGGTGTACTGGGGGGCTGCAGTGGTGGTAGAGGTGGGGGCTGCTGGTGTGTGTTTTTTGGGAGCAGAAGGGGGCAGCAGTCTGTTTTGTTGGTGTGTGTGTCTGCAGTGTGATTTGTGGGTGTAGACGGATCCTGCAGTGTGTGTGTCTTCAGTTGGTGCAGTAGGGTGGGGGAGGGATGCAGGGTGTGTTTTGTGTGTATAGAGGGGGGGCTGCAGAGTGTGTGTATGTGTGTATAGAAGGGGGACTGTGTGTATGTACACTTTCATTTTAATAAACACGTGCAGTAAAAGCATAAGAATGTAGACGATCAGGCTGATAAAAAATCAATATGACTACAAGAGTGTCTATCTTTTTATGAAAAAATGTAAAAGAAAATAAGCCTTCATTTAGCCTATAATAGTAATAATCCCCTCAGAACAGGACATTACTGGACAGTAATGTCCTGACTTGGTTAAGGTCCCTCAGTTTCCCCTTGGACATTCAACTCTTCCAGACAGGGCATTATTGGCCAGTAATGCACTGTTCTTAGGGATTATTACTTAAATATCATACAACAACAGAAAGAAGATTTGCTAGTAAATTATCAATAAAAGAGTTGCAAAAAAGTGAATGGTTATTCATAGAATAGAGACAAAATAGAATTTGTCACAATCAAAGCAGATAGCTCTGATAAATATACAGTAGAGCCCTTTCTAAAATGTAGTCTATATTAGATTATTTTGCCCCAGATTTGCACCATTGTTGTCTTATTATATAAACCCCATTTTTCCCCCCTTTAATGTCTGTGAACAAAATCATTAAATGTGAAGTGGTACAGGATCATGTGAGCCATGTTGGAATGTAAGAAGCATACGAATAGCACTGTGAACATTCTGAACACATGGCACATAAAGCTTGGCCCCCTGCAGACGCACTTACCAGAACTCCCTCCTACTGTCTCTGTACGTTCTCCCTACCTACCAATTAGACTGTAAGCTCCTCGGGGCAGGGACTCCTCTTCCTTAATGTTATGTTTATGTCTAAAGCACTTATTCCCATGATCTGTTATTTATATTATCTGTTATTTATTGGATTACCACATGTATTACTACTGTGAAGCGCTATGTACATTAATGGCGCTATATAAATAAAGACATACAATACAATACAATATATATATTAAAAAAAACTGGTCTTTGATAATTAACTTACAAAGGAACAAATCCGATCTTATTCAGAGGCAACCATGAGATAATTGGGGCATATGCCAATTTATATATGCAAATATTAGCATATTTCCCAGGTTTCTCAGGTGTTCCCCAATTTAGTGCACTGGTGTCTCTCCATACATTGTTTTAATGTGTGTTTGGGGGAATATACAGTACATAGCAATTGGGATGCTAATTATTGCTGACCTTTGCATCTTCTCTCTCTCTCATTTTGCTCCTCCTCATTGATGCTGGTTACATTTTACACAATACTGGGTCTGATTATATTCTTACTTGCATCCATCCTAACCTCTTTTTCTCCATGTTATGCCAACAGCTCTAACAGTATCTCTATCTTCTGCCTTCTTACATTATCTCTCCCTTTCTCCCGTGCACTATGGAATGTTTTCTCCCTCACTTGCAAGTTCATGGCTGTGCATGATTTTTTTCTGCTCCCACACTCTGATCCTGGCTCTTAATCCGACTCTGTATTAGAAGCTCTTATTTCCTTTAATGGCCTGCTTTCTCCTTCACCCCATGCCCTTTTGGTCAGTGTCTTTTCAAAGCTGTTACTAACTACTATGTCCTCCTCCTTCACTTTCATTTTCTTCTGTCAAGGTACACACTGTCTGAATGACACCCCCTTTATCTGTAGGTGGCCATTATATATTGACTACCTAACTCTACATGCTCTTCTTTCTATCTGAAATTGAATGCTGGCTTTCCTTCTTCCTCTCTTCTGACATTATTTCCTTCTTCTAATTGCCATACAGATGATCCCTCGGTTTCCTGGGTCTCTCGCTTCCTCAATTTAACCTTTTCCTTTGGCCTTAGACAATGGGCAGCTTAATGTGCATACCTGGATGGCTACTGTTTAGACCCTTTATTTTTATTTTTTAAGTCCACTTTCTACCTTTAATGTCTCACCTCTACAACTTTCTGATCATCATTTCATGTCATCTACTCTCTCTCATTTCCTTCCATTATTCCTCCAACATCCCCCCTCAATACTCATTAATTTAATTCCGTTGATCTTTCTGCATATAATTCAATTGTCCCCCTCTTATGACTAGCATGTGCCCCTTATTCTCTTGTGCAATACCCTCTCTAACCCTCAATCCTGGATTAACACATCTACATGCTTGCTATGCCCATCTGTATACTCACTCCTCTAAATGCTTCTTAAGAAAATCTCTCACTGACTTCCTCCACTACAATTTGTTTTGCTTTAACTATGCCCTCTCTTAGGCTAAACAATAATATATCTTTACACTTAGAATCAAACTCACCTTTTCTCTGTCTTTTGCTCCCACCAGTTTCCACAGCTCTTTTCTCTCTTTTAACAACAGTTCAAAATGTTGCTGACTATTTCAAGCAAACGAAGATTTATTCCAATTCCAACAAGATATCCTACTGGCACCGCCTTCTTATATCCCTCTCTACCTTGGATTCCATATCACCTGTCACATAATTGGAGTTATCTCGGCTACTATGCTTCCTCAATTTCCACAAAACCCCAAACTGCTTTGATCAATTGTAATCCAGCTTCTCATTGCAGAGAAATTGCAGTCACCAAAGTACAGTAGCTGATGATCTACACATTGTCAAATCTCAGGGCTCCACTCCCTTTTTCTTTTGCTTGACCTCTCTGCTGCTTTTGATATTATCAACCTAAGTTAATGTTACATTAATAATTTGTGGGGACACCACTTTAATGTCCTGGGGTTAATGTTAAGTAAAATGTCTTAATGGAGCTGAGTGTTTTTAGGCCTATATCGGCACTTGAAAATGTACAACATGCGAACGGTAACGTGATTTAACATGCCAAAAATACAATGACAGCTGCTATTAGATATGGGCAAAACCAGATGTGTAAAGTCAGTACCTATCAGAACCTTACATTCCAAAACGATATACAAAACCTTGACGTTTTTAAGAACCAAAACCTGAGCACCAGGTCAAGTGGCCATATCTAGGTATGTCTCGCCATATGGGTTTACATTTATTTTAAGTTTTTCAATTATATTATTTTAGTTTCCTAAATTGTTTATGATTTCATACTCATTTTAAATATGTTCATGCTTTTTTTTAAGGCTATTTTAGCATGTTTACAGTTATTTTGATTTGTTTCCGTAATATGGTTAAGATTCCAAACCAAACAAATTGAGTTTAGCAAAACAGAACCAAGAAACAAATATTTTTTTACAACCAAAACCATGTCAAAAACAAAACACAAATACTTTTTTTTAGGATAAAAGATGCGCTATATCTGTATGTGCTCAATCTGAACAATAGCTGGTTATGTTATAAGTGAACATAATCATAGATAAATCCTCTGAATATCCAAAAACTCAGCCTTGTGGATCTTATTCATGCATTGACATGGTAAATATTAGTAAAAACCTTCATTAGAATCTTTCTGAGTCTTTATGTTTAATGATTGTGTTTTGTCTCAAAATAATCCCCATAAATCTTAAAGGGAAATTGGCTTTTATCGCATGGCATTATACTGTATTTCCAGATGCTATGTTACTGCAGCACAAACAGAGTCTTGTATACTTTATTATTTTCATTATTGGATTTACTTAGTGATCATTATTGACATGGAAATCCATAATCAACATAAATATGAGTATTTCCATAAATTACCCATTCCTGTCTTTGTGAAGAAGTACAGATCTTAATACAGACAAGTGGTAGCATGAAATAAGAGAAAAAGCTTGTAGAGGAAGCCAGGAATGGGAATTGTGTACTACAAATGAAATGAATTGAATGAATTGTATGTGCTGACAACAAACAGCGAAAAACTGCAGGTCCAAATTATGTGAACTTTAGTGCCCTGGTTACATGGCTTATTTAAACAACTAGGACATCGACTATGAAAAGTGCTCTTTTATCGGGTAGCGCTAAAGTTTAGATTTCCCATTTTTCTAATTTAACATCTTCAATATAATTCTTATCCTTGGACCTATCATGTAATCAGTAGATTACGATAGGGCCACCAACAGGCAGGCTCGATTTTGTTTGCATGCCTCTTTTTTGCTGATGAAGTATGGAAATCAATCAAATTAAATGTATTTAATAAAGCCTCGGGCTGAGGATCATTTTAGTGCTGGTCTTAAATTAGAAAAAGGATACAATCTGGGTTGCGTCTTTTATTATTATTTTATACGAACAACATGGACTGATGGTCCCAAGGGATATGAACGAATATGGAGACACACATCGAACTATGATACGTCCAAATGTTACAGCCCCTATTGTATTCTTAGAAGTGGGAGGTCTATAAATGTACTTTACTGTAAGTGAGATGATGCTGTTCTATTTTAAAATGATTAAACTTCCATGAAAGTCGTTGTGTTTTTGCTTTTTTATTAAGTATCAAAAATGGAATTGAATATTATGTTCCCTTTATTTCCTCTTCACTGCAACTGTGCAACAATTACAATAGTATACAGGGTACATGCCTGTCCTTCTAATCGCTTCTTAAATTGAAGAAATATAACATTTAATGAGATGAGATCAGTTAAATAATTACAGAAATAAATATAACATGGTGACCAACATTAAAAAGCCACAGCCATGGTGTCAAGCATAATATCTCACATGAAATCCTTACAATTGCCATGAAATATGGTACAGCAACAGAAAGAAGATTTGCTTGTAGGTGATCAAAAATGTGATTTTCATGAAAGTCAATGGCTAATCATAGAATAGAGACAAAATAGTAGTTTTAACAATGAAAGAGATATCTCTGATAAATATACAGTAGAGACCTTTAGAAATTTAGTATATAGTAAATTATTTTGTCCCAAAATTGCTTCACTTTTGTCTTGTTACAGTATATAAACTCCATCTTTTTATTTCTTTAATGTCTTGTGAACAAAATCGTTAAATATGACACGGTACAGCATCTGTGATCTGTGATGTTGGAATATAAAAAAAAACTGCTCTGTGATAATTAACCTACAAAGGAACAATCCACATCTTATTGAGGGGCACACCTGAAATAACAGGGACATATGCTAATTTAGATATGCAAATGACTCATATTAGCATATTTTCCAGGTGTAGAGGCAAAGGGTCAGGAGCACACTCACATCTGGGGATATATAAAAAGAAGATAACTAAAAAGACCTAATCACTCACAGAGAATGTGAGTGAATTGCATATAATATATTCCAAACCCGAAACGTTGTTTGCACATTGTATGTTTACTTCTTTTTACATAACCCCGGATATGAGTGTGCTCCTGACCCTTTGCTCCTGACCCTTTGACTCTACACCCATATCTGGACTTGGATTGAGTCCATTCAAGGAGCAGCACCCATTCAGAGGACTGTGTACATTTAATTTTATTACTTTGTCTTAAAATTCACCTTCACTAGTGTGATCACTTGATTTATTTTATTGCGATATTTGCACTTGTTTTTTGTCTTCACATATGTCCCAGGTGTCTCAGGTGTCCCCTTTTGTATTGCACTGGTGTTTCGGTGTATTGTTTTAAGGTGTGTTTGGGGGGATAGATATAGCAATTGAGATGCTAAAAATCTCTCACCTTTGTATCTTCTCTCTCTCTCATTTTGCTCCTCCTCATTGATGCTGGTGACATTTTACCCAACCCTGAATCTGACATTATCCTTACTTGCATCCGTTACAACCACTTTTTCTCCTTGTTATACAAACAACTCTAACAGTATCTCTATCTTCTGCTTTCTTACATCCTCTCTCCCATTCTCCTATGCATTATGACCTGTGGCATAGAAAGGCATGCGCAGGCCCCAGGGCACTTGCCTAATGTGTATGCGTGACCAACACTTGCTTACTGCCCATGCGTAACTGGCACTTGCCTACGGCGCATGCGTAACCGGCACTTTCTTACTGTGCATGCATAACCGGCACTTGCTTACTGTGCATGCATGTTTGGCTCTTTCCTACTGCGCATGCACTATAAGCTCTTTCCTACTGAGCATTCATGATCGGCTCTTTTCTACTGCGCATGCTGGCACTTGCCGACTGCTCGTGCACATGAACATGAGCGACCGGCAACCGCTGATCGCGCATGTGCTGCAGCCAAAATACGCATTGTTCATGCAAGAGAGTGGGCCCCCCTTAGGCTGAGCCCGGGCTATTGCTACGCCCCTGATTATGTCATGTTTGCTCCCTCACACCTGAACCTGGCTTTTAAAGCAGCAATACTACATTCCCCCTTTTTATCTTATTTGCATTTGTAAAACATGTGACAATGTATCATTCTACATTCTTAGCATTTATATTTATTGCCTTCAGAATTTACTATAGATTATGTATGATCATTAAAGCAGCTATACTACATTCCCCTTCCCCCACATCCCGCTTGTTTCTATATGTAAAGCATATGACCATGTAGAACTACAGTCTTATCTAAGCTGGCAATCGTTTGGTGCTCCTGTTATAAAGCTGTACAAAGTCTGATTGTGTGACTAACATAATGGCTGCTTCAGTCAGTGTCACTAATTACAATGTATCCTTATATTACTAAAGTGTTATTTATTGTTACAGTTTGCAGCTCAGGCTGCTGGGAATATTGGCAACAAATGATCTCAAACAGGAAAGTACTGCAAAAATGCTGAACTGCTGGGGAGTGTGTGTGCTGAAACCTGCTATAGAAGATTTGTTAAAACTCATTAAAAACGGCATTAAAAGTTGAAAAATTAAAAATTAAAAAAATACAATAAGTATCATCTAATACTACAGAACTTTTTTATTAAAAAAAAAATACATATATAAGATGTAACGTGCTGTGCTGCTTTAATCTGACTCCCATGTCCTGTTGGTCGGTGTGTGTGTGTGTGTGTCTTTTCACTGCTGTACTTACTACAGTACTCTGTATTACCCTTCACTTTCATATTCGCCTCTCAAGGTACACGCCTTCTGATTGATCCCCCACCCCCCATCCCCCACCCCCCACCCACTCTCTGCAGGTGGCAATTATCTTTTGACTACTGTACCTAACTCTGTGTTCTCCTATTCAACTCTTCTATTTTAAATTGAATGCTGGTTTTCCTCCTTCCATTCTTTCCCTCCTTTATTTGCCATGCAGATGATCTCTCAGTTGTTTTGGTGTCTCGATTCTTCACTTTAACCTCTGGATGGCCACTTTTTATACCTTGTATTTATTAGAAACTCTCCACTTTCTGACTTTACCCCCCCCCCCCGTTTCACTTTCTGATCATCTCATTTCATTTGCTGTCTCTCATTTACTTCCCACTATTCCTCCTACTTCCCCCCTATACACTAATAACTTACATTCCATTGACCTCTCTGGCTTGGAATCCACTCTTGTCTACAACCTCTGATCCTTCTGCTCTACCTCTGATCCTGACAATATTGTCAATATGTATAATTCTATCTTCCTCCTCTCATAACTGCATGTGCACCTTATTCTCTTTTTCACTCACCTCTCTGACCCAGAGCCCTGGCTTAACACATCTACATGCTTCCTATGCTCCTACTGTACACTCACTTCTCTGAATGCCTCTTGAAAAATCTCTCACTAACGTCATCCACTACAATCTGTTTTGCTGTAACTTTGCTCTCAGGGTAAACAATAATATTTCTCTACACTTAAGCCCTTATTCTGTAATGTGTGCACTGATGTGATAGCGCAGATGACATGCTATCACATGAAAAGCCCAATTAAAGTCCCTTTACTCCCATTCTTTTTGAGGACCTCTGCCTAAATCCTGCTTAATCTGTATACACGTCTAAATATTTTGTTTTACTGATAGATTAAAGGACTTCCAATGGTTTTAATGTAAGAATCAGTGTAACTCTTTTTAAACTCAAGATAGTTACTTTATACTATTTACAGTATTTCATAAAAAAATTTATTTTTCATGTTAAGATTTTCATTTCTTTGGACACGTAGAATATGTGGTTAAATAGTAGAAGCTAAATTCTGTATCTGTTTTGAAAGTTTGTTTAAGCAAATCATTTCTTTCCATCCTTTGAAAACTCCAGGGAAATCTTCTACATAGTGGCAAAATAAAAACAAATGGATGATAAAGTTAATGAGAAACATCCTACCGATATATTTAATAACGTTTCTGATAACTATTTATGATAACGTTCCCTGATCTTAAAATTAAAAGTAGAACGTGGGTATTTGAGAAATGTTAAACAGACCTTTACACAAAACCAGCAGATGTGATCAATTTGTTATGAGCAAACAATCACCCCAGAAAAGTAACAATGTTGTATGATAGTTTTACAAGACAGATAGATTGTTAGCACAGACAGTGTATGTTAGACACACAGTTTGCAAATAATCGGCAAATCTTAAAAGAGTGGACATCCAAGTGAAGTCAAGGATATTAAGAATATTTTGCTTAAACTTTCCCTCAAAATGAAATTTTTATAAACTTTAGAGGTAGCACATGCACTACATAATCTGCAAGTATGACAAATAACTGTATTTGGCAATATCCAACTTTATCAACAGCACATTTAGGGTCTCATTCTGTAAGCATCGATAAGGCACTTATCGAGCACTTATCGGCCAAAATGGCTACTCGTATTCAGTAAGCCTCGATAAGTGGCCGATAACGGCCTGTATTGCCGCAAAATCTTATGACCCAAAGAAAGTAGCCGATTGAGCGGCGATCAGCCACTGATCGACCATTTTCGGAAGGATCATAAACTCGGGCGATTCTAGTACCCGCGAGTCACCTGTCACCACCTATTGCAGCCCTAAAAGGCGATCTTCTCCCCAAATCCAATTCACCTCAAAATGTAGGTAAATTGGTGGGGAGATGCGTCAATGAGCTGCGATATGTCGGGACTTAGAAAAAAATCAGGCCTTTTTCCTGCCTCGGATTGATGCCGGGGGTCTCCGGTGCTGATAGCCATTAATACCAGCACCGGAGGCCCCCGGCATGCATCCGATGCAGGAAAAATGCATTTACAGCAACTTCATTACCTTAGCGGCTAACCGCTAAGGCAATGAAGGGGTTAAACACCCATGCCAGGCTTACTGTGGCTAACGAGGGTGAGTGAAGGGTGTATTTGGCCCTTAGTGGCTGTTTCGGCCTTGCGGGTGTTTGCGGGAGGTTAATACTACTAAGGTAATAAAGGGGTTAACCCAACCACTACCCACCCGCAAGGTCTAGACACACATCCTTAGGGCTAATACCCCCTTCACCCACCTGTGAGGCCTAAGCACACACCCCGGACTGACTATACCCACCCTATACCCATTGAGTATTATAGTGGTACATCATACCCATATAATAATAATATGGGCATGATAAGCCTCTATTGCACTCAATGGGCACCATAATCACAATACATTAATGCACCAGACACACAATAATAAAACATAACCAATCTCCAAAAAAACACACTTCACTAAATAAAAAAAGTAGCCAGCTAATCCAATGTATACAAGCAACAACAACATGAACAATGAATTAATTCAACCATTAACCAATCAAAACAATGAATTCCTAAAACAACTCCGAATTATTTTAAACAGTAACCAATCAAACCAATTAATTACTAAACAAACTCAAATTTAATAGTAACACTAACCAATCAAACCAATTAATTTATACAACATTAATGTAACGCTCGGCCTGCCCACAAGCCAGACGAGAACCCGGGACTGAGGTGGAAAGGGTAAAACCATACACCTAGCAGCAAACGGGGGCACGGCCGGAGAGTGGTAGTAGCGTAGGTAGTCCGGGTAACAAGAATGTAAATTATACCGTACTTGACAGCTCTGGCGTAGAAGGGTTAAGTTCGTATGCCAAGGGTCATGGGTTGGAGAGGGCAGCGTAATCGATTGTCTGTAAGCCTGGGTCGTGGAGTGGTGAGAGCAGCGTAGTAGTTAGTCCGTGTGAGTTGTCCAAGGGTTGTAGAGGTCTGCAGCGTAGAAGTCCAAAGCAAGGTTCAAAGGGTTGCAGAGAGCAGCGTAGTAGAGTTCAAAGCAAGGGTCAAAACCAGGGAGGTCAGCAGAGATTCCAGGGACTGGAGCAGCACTGAAAAGACAAGAGAGGCCAGGCAACAACAGACAGCACCAAGGTACAGAAGCTATGCAGAGCAAAGAGGAAATGGAGAAGAGGGATTATATAGGGGGCTGGGACCAATCAGAGAAAGGGGAGTGACGGAGGAGCGGCCCGAAGAGGAACCTAATAGGAGAGCAGAGTGAGGAAGTTTGAAACCAATGGGAGTGAGGGGAGGAACATAGGGACGGACAAGGGAAGGGACAGAAAGGGAAGGCGGACCTGAGAGGCAAGACAGATGGGGAAGGGGCGTGCCGGCATGTGCGTGACGTCCAAGGAGGCGGAGCATGGGGAAGGTGCACCGGAGGATCCAGGAGCAGAGAGAAGAAGTGGAGGAGCAGAGGGACGGACAGGGGAAGGGTCAGGTAAGGAGGGAGAAGCGGGGAGGCGGCACTGACGGGACCCGAGCAGCGACATGCAAGGAGCGTGTGCCGCGTCAGTGGAGGTGGAGTCAGGCAATGGTGGCTTGGGTGCGCGCGCGCCCCAAGTGCTGACGCGCGTGGACAGGAGGTGCAGGGAAAGCAGTCAGGAGTGGGGAATGCCGCCGGGGAGCCTGAATGGCCTGAGAAAAAGGTAAGGATGCACGGGACGCGGGTATACCGGCAGCGCGGATCCTTACAATTAATGAATTAATTTGAACATTAAAACACAAAGAAATAAATTCAAACAATATCTGAAATAACCATTAAACGCATTAGCTAAAATAATACAACATTAACTAAAAACGAACAACAATCGCAAACATTTTATTACATTAAGCAGGAAAAAAACAAACAATGACATCCATATAAGAAACTGTAATTAAAAACAACAACAGCAATACCAAGCCAGAAATGCCCCCCAAATATTGTCATAATAATATATTAATCTGTACCCTAAAGTGGTACAGATTAATATATTATCAGTCAATGTGCCTCCCCAAAAAATCAAAAAACACATCCAATGAAGAAACCTGTTAAAAAAGACATTTACAAACATTCAATATATTACTTACCATTAGCAGGGGTGGCCCACCGACTCCCGGGGAAACAGGAAGCCATCCGCCATGAAGATCTGGATCAGCTACCCAAATCTTCTTTTTTCTTTCTTTAATCACCTTCTTCAATCTTCATCTGTTACCATTTCTTGATCTTCTTTATCTTCTATCTTCATCTGTCAATCCAAAAAGCCCCATGGTAGATCCCAACCGATGTTGTCTTGTCGTCTTCTTGGGCTCAAATGATGTTTAAGAAACATCAATACACGCCCCGCCCCCCCCCCCATCTGCCCATTACTGTACTTTATGGGTTTGGGCAGATGGGGGGCGGGGGGGGGGGGCTGGGCGTGGCGTGTATTGATGTTTCTTAAATAGGTCTTGTGACGTCACATTTAGCCTCAAAATGGTAAACAGCCACCTGATTGGCTGTTAAAACCATGTTCCGACGTTAATTTTTTTTTTTTTAAATACGTCACTTAAAGGGATTGATGCTAGCCAATCAGAATGGCTGTGCTTCATTTGCCTTTAAGATGAGCCCAAGAAGACGATGAGGCAACATCGGTTGGGATCTACCATGGGGCTTTTCGATTGACAGATGAAAATAGAAGATAAAGAAGATAAAGAAGATCAAGAAATGGTGACAGATGAAGATAGAAGAAGGTGATTAAAGAAAGAAAAAAGAAGTTTTATTATTGTGTGTCTGGTGCACTAATGTATTGTGATTATGGTGCCCATTGAGTGCTATAGAGGCTTATCATGCCCATATTATTATTATATGGGTATGATGTACCACTATACTACTTAATGGGTAGAGGGTGGGTATAGTCAGTCCGGGTTGGGTGCTTAGGCCTCCTGGGTTTGTATCGGGGCAGGGTGGGTTAACCCTTTAATGACTATAACGTTTAGTAGCCGCTAAGGTGATTAAGGGGATAGGGGCCATTAGAATGTATTTGTTATGTATATATGCTTTCTTGCAATGGAGGACAGAGGGACCTGCTGTTGTGGTAAGTATAACTGTATTTACTTTACTTTATTTATGTATGCTAATGCAGTGTTTAATAATGGGCAAATAATCTATTATCCATATCTGGAAAATAGTTATTTTGCCCATTACTGTACTTTATGGGTTTGGGCAGATGGGGGGGGGGGGGGCAGGGCGTTTATTGATGTTTCTTAAATCTTTTTTAATATAAATCTCTTTCATAGTGTAGATGTGCAGGGGGTCTCCGGAGCTGAACCGTGTTGGTTTCAGGTCCAGGGACCCCCTGCTTCCCAAGATACAGGCCCCTTTATGGGGTGCCGTATCCCTCTGCATTGAAATGTCTCGCGTCATGTGACCGGGACATTTCAAAGCATAGGAGATACCGGCACCCCATAAAGAGGCCTGTATCTCGGGAAGCAGGGGTCCCTGGACCTGAAACCAATAAGGTTCAGCTCCGGAGACCCCCTGCACATCTACACTATGAAAGAAATTTATATTAAAATAAATAATTTTCGGGTGAAATTTTCGCTGCCAGAGGCTGCTCTCTCAGAGCAGCTCTCTCTTCAGCAGAAATGAATCCCCGGGTTAGGCCTTTTCCCAGGGTCCTTCCTATCGCTGGCAGCAACTCGCTCGTTTTGGGAATTTTGCAAGGACAGGTAATCGAGGCTTTCTGAATTCCGTGATACAGTAGCAACGCCCCAAAAAATGACGATTTAAATGCCCTGGTGATCATTTTTATCAACCTTTACTGAATGAGGCCCTTAGTGTAGTCATTGCATCAGCCAGTAAAACATGGTGTCCTTAAGGATTAGAAAATAGATACTTCAATTTCCAGAGAAAACAAAGATCAATACATATGCCAATTGAGTAAGATTTATTCTGGTAAGTAGATGTCTTGTGCTGTTGCAGAGGACAAGAACAGGAGGAAGAGAACTGCAGGATGCATGGTTGGGACAATGGGTGCAGTTTCTTGGGTTGGTATGTTGTTCCAGAAAAGTGGGTTGGAGATGTGATCCTTGGGGATGTGGGTTTACAAAGGACTAAGCCTAAGAAGTTGGGGTGCTCTATTCATATAGTTCTGTTAGTGGAAAAGTTGGTATGGATGAGTTAATGGGGGCTTTGAGAAATGCTGTGGGTAGTTGGGGGATCAGTGGCGTGTCAGGATCAAAGGGCTGTCTTTTGGGCGGTTTCCTTGGCATTTAGGATGTGAAGAGGGGGGCAGAATGGATTCAGCAGTGTCAATTGTAGAGGAACCGGCCAATGTCAGGGTGATGAAACAGCTGGTTTCAGTTGCTAATGGGAGGTTAGTGGCCCCTCCCCCCCAAGGTTTAAACTTGCCCCACCCCACCCCACTTTCCAAGTTGGTAGGTCAGTTTAATTTTGTCAGGTTACGACAGATCCAATGTGATTATTCTTCCTGTAAACATACAGGTAAATAAGAATTTTAACCCAGGTTAGTGTTAGGACCTGCGAACAGGGTCTGCCTTGATGTGGCTCGCAGGCTTACAATGCTTTGGCCAAAGGCTTAAACTAAATGACCCTTTTTAAGAGAATATTTAGATATTGCACTGTGTATTTTTGTCACATTGGAAGTAGCATTGGGCATTTTTGTGTTTTGTTGTATACATTTAGCCACGCCCACTAGCACTCCTTTTGACACTTATATGCATATATATATATTATGTGGTAATGGTTGGGGTTTATCAGAGCTTGTTGGGAATTTGTGTATTTTGATGAAAGAGGTGTCTGGAGGGTTGGTTGCCCGTAGGGAATAAGTCTTTAATGGTTGCATATACTGCCATGTTGAGTTCTGTTTAGTTCTGTTGGGTTCTGTGGTCATAGTGTTTATAGATGTGTGGACATCATGAGCAGTGACAGGGCTAGGGAAGTAAATCTGAGAAAAAAGGTGATTCTGGCTCAACAGCCAAAAGTGAGTCCCAAACAAGTAGTATTAAAAATATTCCTTTATTGATCCATACTCCTTGATAAAGTGTTTGTAACACGAAATGCGTAGGAGGGTGAGTACCTCTACTTTTTTAGATGGATCAATAAAGGAATATTTTTAATACTACTTGTTTGGGACCCACTTTTGGCTGTTGCTCCAGAATCATCTTTTTTCTCAGATTTACTTCTCTACTCCAGGCTGCACGCTGACCAGGACTTCAGGATTAAGAGATTTCTGTGAGTTCTTTCTTATTCATGATTACTCAATGTCAGTCCAGGGACCATACCAATGAGGGTTTGATGGGGTTTTTTTTAGCCTTACACTTACCCTCAGGGAATATTGGCCCACCTGGGGACTTTACTACTTAAAAGCAGAAGCGCCTTTGTCACTTGGAATTGGGACAGGGCTAGGGAGACTGCAAAGCATGGGTGAGAGTAGTCCAGTGCTAGGGGCATAAATGGAGAAGGGATGTCAGGGGATGGGGTCGATGGTTAGTTTACAAGGTCAAAAGTAGTAGATGAGACCCTTAAATAGGTGTACATAAGGAGGTGTTTGATATGAACTATCAAACTGACAATAAGACTAGGAAAGAACAAAATAGAACAAAAGACAACTCAATCAGAAATCCCAACACAAATCGCAGCAAAAGATAAACTACCTCAAGGCACTGTCTGTCTATTCCTCTATCCCAACAGCACTGACACATGCTGACTAAAATGGCTGGTTTATATACTATGGCTGATCCGTAATATTGCAATGTTATGGTAATTCTGCTTTGTAAGTTAGTTTTGGTATCGTTTTTATGCTTCCGTTGTTTAGGTGTTACCCATTCAGTTTGGCTGGTAAGCCACTCCTTTATTCCTTGAGCTGGTAAGAGGGCTGCAGTTTACCCTAATTGGAGTCAGCTGGGCAACCATCAGGATGAGGACTGGGTAAGGTTGTCTAGTATAAGGGGGTTGAGATGGAGGCAAATCTCATTGGAGGTGGTTTATATTCCAAGGTTTTGACTCTCCAAATGTTTCAGTGGTGGATGCAGAAGGAAATGATTTGGGGGCAATGCAACAGCGGAATGGGACATTTGGTTGCAACCGTGGGTTAACTTTAAGGGTTTTAGCGGTTAGGGTAGGGCATTAACTTTAGGGGTTTTATTGGGTAGGGGCTTCGGACAAAACCTGTTTTTTTTTAAGGTAGGGGTAGAGTTAGTATTAGGGGTTCATATTAGGGGGTTTTATTGTAAGGGCTAAGGTTAGTGACTTACCATAGCAGCGGAGTGGCCAGCGGCTTAGGGCCCCAGCGGTTAGATGATCAGCGTCTAAACGCCGGCTCTCATTTGGTCATGGTGAAATATGATGCAACAATTAGCTATCTGTGCCACACAGATACCTAATTGTTGCATCATGTTTAAGCAGCTTGAATAACCGCAGGTATCTGGCAGCACCTGGTGTTTGTTCACTATTTTCACTATTTTAATCCCATATATTGGAAATTTTATATAAGGTTTATTTCTATTTTCATATCACCAACACGTGATCACACTATTGGTATATTGGTTGTGCTTTATACAGTATATCTTTTGTTCACGGTCGTGGTGCAATGGCTGCAACCAAGTGTACAAGAACAATGTACATGTTAGACTTGATCCTGGATATGAAAAATTATTTAGCAAGATGTGTGGGCTTATACCAAAGGGCAGTTTTATTGTGGTCTGAGATAGTACCAAGGAAAGTCTGGAGGGATGCTAATGTAACCCCTTTTCTCCCATGCTAAGGGAGATTTTGTTCTGGTTACCGGTGTAGTGCTGCTCACCTGTTAGGCTTACAGGTTTCTGAGTGTCCGCCGATGTTAGTGGAGATAAACAGGAAATGTTTCGGATCTGTTCTCTTTCTCGTCGGTGCAGCGCCTCCATCTAACAAGGCCTATCAGAGAAAGGTGCAGTCCCTGCAGGAAACCTCTTTCCCTCCCCCTGAATGACTGCATCAGGCGGGAGTACATTAACTGGTGATCTTTATTGGCAAACACATACCGCACATCATGGTACATTTCTTTCTTTGTCGCTGGAGCCAACCCCAGGAGCTTGAGGACACAGGATTCTCTCCTTATCTCACACACTCCCTGGTGGAGTATGGGTAGTTGCTGCCACTCCCATGTGGGAAGGAAGGCCTGAAACGCACTAATTTCAGCCTCGGGGACCCCCTGCTTCCCAAGTTACAGGCCCCGGTATGGGTTGCTGGTATCTCCACCATGTTTCAATTATCCTGTGTCACGGCCCACATAGCCAGGACATTTAAACAATGCAGTGTATCATATATGTATCTGTCGACATGCAACCTCTGGCTCCTAAATTCTATAACCAACCCCAGGAGCTTTGGGCCCCAGGAATCTCTCCTTATCTCCCACACTCCCTGGTGGAGTATGGGGTAGTTGCTCCCACTCCCATGCAGGAGGGAAGGCCTGGAACCCGGTCCCTGGCTCAGCATGGAACTTACACACCCAAGTCCCCCTGAGGGGAGAGGGAAGAATGGAATAATTTGGACTGCAGACACTTTTTGTTACCAATGGAGGGTCCTAGTTCTTAGCCCCGGCAGTGGGCAGTACCTTGGCCCAGGGTGCACACCCCCTGTCACCCCCTGGAGCTGTTTACTACAGCAGGGCATATATTTAACCCTAACACTGACTGTGATGGTAACAGAACGTATGTGTTAGACAGGGAAATTAGTAGCCCAGGGGGAACCTGGCTACACTAAGAATTGGGAGGCAATGGAAAAATGTAAGAATATTAACAAACTAGTTGCAATATTTGTGAGGCATGGGAGGTGGCATAAGGATTTGAAGGGGTATCATGTGAATCTGCTGAAGGCATATGATGTGCATTTGAACAATATCAGGTTGGATATACGTAATGTTGGATTGCCAAAAGGGATGGAGAAAGCCTTGTTATAGCCAGCAGGGTGTTATATTTGTGAATCTTGTGGCAAATGATCCTGGTCAGCAAATAACTCCTTGGTAGTGAGTCAGTGAGGGGTGACCCTGTAGAGTCTAGTGTTTTATGGTGCCAGTAGGTATTTTTACTCAGATGGGGGTAATATGAGATTTGCCCACTGAGCTGGCATGGCTGATCCCTGGCATAACTTTATAAACGGGGTTGCTGCCAGATCTGAATTTTAGTTAATATCGACTAATGTGCACTGTTAAAAAAGGTTATGGCCAGTTCATCCAAAACAATGGTGTGTGGTTTTGAAGGTTAGAGGAGTTGGGGAAAGAATGGAGTGGATGGTCAGGGAGACAGCACCTCTTTATTTATCAAATTGTGATTTTATGCTCTTTTTAATACAAGTGTTCCAATAGTAAAAGGGCAAGGAGTAAGTGAGAGGAAAGTAGAACACAGTACCGAAATTGGGACTCAGATGATTGCGTTAAAAATAAAGATGAAGAGAATGTTGATGTCTACTGTCACCTACTTGAGTACACACTACAAAAGTGGCACAGGCTTTGGCACGCTGTAAACCTAGCCTTGACTTCTCCAAATAACAAAACTCCCGGGGGTGGCACAGTGTCATATATGCACTGAAAGCCCATGACTGTGATGCAGAGGGCTTCTAACGGCTCCTCTTCCAGACATCATGGTAGTTGCTCTGCATATGGTGCCATGCAGTCACCGCCAGGCAACATTGCTCCTGCGTCGTCACACTACTGCATCACATAGGGCACAGTAACCTTTTCATTTAATACTGACCTACCTTAGATCTCACCCCACAAATCAACGGTAATCCCAGAAGCACTGGGGTATGTGTCATTGAGCAGCATTCTACCAACCAGAGAAATTAAGATTTAATTGGCTTTTGGGGTATGTGTCATTGAGCTGCATTCTACCAACCAGAGAAATTAAGATTTAATTGGCTTTTGGGGTATGTGTCATTGAGCTGCATTCTACCAACCAGAGAAATTAATATTTAATTGGCTTTTGGGGTATGTTTCTGAGCTGATTCCTATCAATTGAGAGAGAAATGATAATCTAATTAACTATTTTGTAAGTCTGAGTTGATTAGACAAACCCCTCCCTTAAGTGTTAGTCAAATGCATGTGAATAGGGTACTTAAGTCACTGTAGCATGGCTGTTTAGCCATAAGGCTGTGTAACATCAAAAGCGTCACATCATAAGTGTACATCAAAAGTGTCTACAAGAGTTAATTTTGGAGTTGAAATTGGAGGTGAAGATTAGAGGAAGATCTGGACTCTGCATTACAACGTTGCCACTGTGAGACATTCATTTTTAACATCTGTGATTATTTGTACACTTTTATCCTCCAGTACCTTGGAACTCTCCTCCTGCATCTGACTATGCCCTCCCTATTTCTTTTTCTGTTTACTGTTTCCTCACTCCTTTGTGAGCATTTCTGTTCTCTACAACATCTCCACTCCCCACTGCACCATTATTTATACACCTCTCTCCCAACAACTTCTTTACCCCTCAATAAAAAAAACACCCACACAAATCCTCTATACACACCCTCTATCTACTCCTTCCTGCTGCTGGGGATCGTCCCTAAGCCTGAAGCCAGACATACACACCTGATCTCACTCAAGCCCCCCTGCCACCTCTTCCCCTGTAAATGGTGTTAACCTTTTCATTTAACACTGACCTTCCTTAAATTTTACCACACAAATCAAGCATCCCAATAGCCTGCCCTCATGGCTAATTTCACACACTCAGTCACTCCTACCACCCATTGTGACCAAGCACTGTCATCTAAAGCACTTACTCCCTCACCTGCTGTCTCTGTAAGTTTCCCATTAAACCTCTTAGATTGTAAGCTCTTTGGGGCAGGGATTTCCTTTCCTATTGTCTGATTTTGCTGCACTTATTGTATAATTGTAATTCCCTGTACTGTATTCTTTGTGAAGCGCTGAGTACTCTTTTGGCGCTATATAAATAAAGACATTACAATACAATACAGTAGAACACCATTGATTCCCCCATTGTGCCATTAAGTGGTACTGTACTTCAACGAATTCCCACACTAAGGAAATGGTTCTCCTGGGTGAATTTCCAGCCCTATGTAAAACTGGAAGATTTGGGGAGGGGGCTGGGATACCTCCTTAAGCCTATTCCCATGACATCTGGTTAAGACACAGGTACACTTCTCCATCTCACCATTTCCAGGATGCTTTTTGTTAGGCTCACTAGCAGAGCCACTATTACCCACAATGTCACCATCACCTTCATTACCTTCTTAAACATGGACTTCTAGAGCCACACTCACACCATCTGCTTGTAATTCATCATGTCTCAATCGAGCAGAAGGAGGAGCAGTAGTCAAAGACAGAGATTGATTCAAATGGGCATATTCTGGTAGCTTTGATGTTACATAGTTACATAGTTACATAGTTACATAGTAGATGAGGTTGAAAAAAGACATCCGTCCATCAAGTTCAACCTATGCTAAATTTAGACAACAGATACTTTATCCTATATCTATACTTACTTATTGATCCAGAGGAAGGCAAACAAAAAACCCCATTAAGGGGAAAAATTAATTCCTTCCTGACTCCAAGAATTGGCAATCGGATTAATCCCTGTATCAACATCCTTCCCATGTATACTTATTTGGTATATCCCTGTATACCTTTCCCATCTAAAAAGATGTCCAACCTTTTTTTGGACAAATCTATTGTATCTGCCATCACAGTCTCCATGGGTAATGAATTCCACATTTTAACTGCCCTAACTGTAAAGAACCCTTTCCTTTGTTGCTGGTGAAATTTCCTTTCCTCCAACCTTAAGGGATGGCCCTGAGTCCTTTGTACTGCCCGTGGGATGAATAGTTCTTTTGAAAGCTCCTTGTATTATCCCTGAATATATTTGTATATAGTTATCATATCCCCTCTTAGACGCCTCTTTTCTAATGTAAATAAATCTAATATAGCTAGCCTTCCTCATAAGTTAGAATGTCCATCCCCTTTAATAATTTGGTAGTTCTTTTCTGCACTCTCTCTAGTTCCATAATATCTTTTCTTAGGATTGGTGCCCAAAATTGTACTCCATATGCAAGGTGTGGTCTTACTAATGCTTTGTAAAGGGGCATAATTATGTTTACTTCCCTTTCATCCATTGCCCGTTTGATGCAAGATAAGACCTTGTTTGCCTTTGCAGCTACTGCATGACATTGGGCACTATTGCTAAGCCTGCTGTCTACAAGCACTCCTAAATCCTTCTCCATCAAGGATTCCGCCAATATATCTCCATTTAATTTGTGTCACCTTTTTATTCTTGTATCCCAAATGCATAACCTTACATTTATCTGTATTAAAACTCATCTGCCATTTACC
Source organism: Ascaphus truei (assembly GCF_040206685.1). NCBI lineage: Eukaryota > Metazoa > Chordata > Amphibia > Anura > Ascaphidae > Ascaphus > Ascaphus truei. The sequence goes on along the minus strand of NC_134484.1, from coordinate 43,108,939 downwards.
TGCCCACGTTTCCAGTCTCTCCAAGTCCTTCTGAAGAGAAATTACATCCTGCTCTGATTCTATTACCTTACACAATTTAGTATCATCAGCAAAGATGGAGACTTTGCTCTCGATCCCAACCTCAAGGTCATTAATAAACAAGTTAAAAAGCAGGGGTCCCAGTACCGATCCCTGAGGTACTCCACTCACGACTTTAGCCCAACCTGAAAAAGTTCCATTTATGACAACCCTCTGTTGTCTGTCCTTTAACCAATTTTCAATCCAGGTGCATATATAATTACTGATTCCAATTTTCTTTATTTTGTACACCAACTTTTTGTGTGAAACCGTATCAAAAGCCTTTGCAAAATCTAAGTAAACCACATCAACTATTGGAAAAAGATAAACCGGCGCCTTACAAGTCCAATGAGATGACTATCAGAGTCCAAATGAGGGGAGGGATGTCCAAATAATGATTCAAATGATATCAACTGGTGATTATCCTCCGTGGACAGGTGGGCATGTGGAAATAAACACAAAAAGAATTATAGTGCAATATGTCAGTGAACTACACACACACATGAACATAACAAGACAAGACAGTACAGACTCACAAGACCAACTATACAAACAATGGCAAGGCTAAAAATGAGTAAAAAGCTAATTTAATAAAATTTGAGACAACAAATAATAAGAGTACAAGAGGACTATGAGAGAACCAGGTCCGGAAGGTGTAAAATCGAAGCCCTACTTACAAAACTCAGATTGCAAGTATGTTGTTAGGAAACGGCTGCTATTCCTCTGCACCACGCCACTTGAGCGACCTCCTGCAACTCCCTGCTTGCTCCGGATGAATTCACCGTCACTTGGGGGCGGGTCCTGTGGATGCGTGCTACAACAATATCCTCCGTTCACAGTTGTATTCCGGCCACGTCTCTCAAGTCTCTCCTCCACAACAACAGCTTTAAAATGAAACTTCCCAACGCGTTTCCTGAGGAAGTGCTGCACTCAACTGCGCATGCGCGACTGTGCATACCCTTAGCTACGGAGCGCCACTCTGCCCATTCCGCGATCACTCTGCGCATGCACGAACCTTTGCGCGTGCAAACAAAACATGGCGGCACCCTGCGGAGGAAGCCGCCGGCGAGCCGTCGCCCTCCCTGCAACATCCCCCTGGCACAGAAGGTAAAGGGCGGGGAACGGAAGACCGGTGTACCAGAGGGGACCTGGTTACACTTATATATTTTACTTACATTTATAATAAGGCAGGATTACATAATGTATACTTCGTATGTATTGCTTTCTTGAATTTGTAGTCATTGATTTTTTTTGATCTACGCCACTAAACCTCTGATAAATGACTTCGCTGATAGGATTCCTTTGAGAGTTAGATGCTATACTATGAGTGCTTGTAAATCAGGAGAAACCCCTACATCAAAAAATCTCTTATCAAACTCTTTAGTTATTTTACCAACGGGTAACATAATTTGCAAAATTCTGCAAATCCAGTTGTGACGTGAGTCTGAGAAATGTTTCAGCTGCCAGAAGTTATATAATTTTGGGAAATTGCCAGCATCCTTTCACAATCCGTGACTAAATCAAACATGCTTCGAACCCCACGTAACTTCTCAAGTGAAAACTAGTACTTGGAAGGCCAGTATCCGTGGGAGGTAGGAAGAAAAAAAATATGCATCTAGAGAAGAATAAGAAGTAGTGAGGAAAGTACTGAGACAAATAAGGAATGGGTAAAATAAAACATTAAACATGGAATAATAACCAAATTGCTGGAACAGTAGATGTTAGGTTGGTTTGGAATAATTAAATACTCAGTTAATCTTACTTTTTTTCTCCATTATTAAAATATATTCTTATATAAATACAGAATGATTGAGTACTGTCATTAAAGCCTTTAAGAATAAATGTTGCTAATATGACTTTACTGTACTTGAAATTATCTCGGGCTGCAATTCAGAGGATTTGATATGTCTGGAATAATTAACCCGTGCCACGTTATTCCCATTCACATTATTTCAAACACCACCCAGCATAATAATTTTCAATTATAAAATAATGTCATGTAACTTAATATAAATAATACTTTTTGAAAGATAAAGTACTTGCAGCTTATTTGGTTACCTGTCAGGTAATGTTTAAGTGGTAATTGTAATTTAGATCATTTAAGATTAGATTCATTGGGGTTTATTCCCTAAACTTTGATAAGTGCATTAATGCACTATAAATGCCCTTTTAGTGCGATATTACATGTGTAGCTAATCACAAAGCTTAGATAACAGGGCAATATCGCACTAAAATGGCTATCTAAGCCATTAGCATTTTTTTGCCAGCAACTGCTATTCACTAAATCCAATATGCATATAGTACTATAAAAACTTGCATTCTTTTCTCGCCAGTTAAAGGGTGATGAGATCAGAATTGCGATATGCATAACAAGAAGCTTCTTTTATTTTTACTGCATAGGATTGATACCGGGGGTCCCCGGGGGCCTCCAGAGCTGACCCGCATATTTATTTGAGCTCCGGTGACCCCAAGATTCAATTATTCAGTAAAAATAAATGAAGTAGTGACTGCATGTGAAGTAGGCATTGCTTTGTTGTTGGTACATGGGGTGGGTGAAGCTTTTAGTTGCCCCAGTGTGGGTATTTAGGCATTGCAGAGGGTGGCAATAGAAGTTAACCCCTCGCGCTACCCTCCCGCAAAGCCTAAAAACCCACCCTGGGGAAACCACAGTACAAGCTTCACCCTCCCTCAGTACCAACAACACCATACAGGAATGGGTAAAAGTGCTATTAGCCAAATATGGCTAATAGCGCTTTTCTCCATTCAAAAAAACATTGTAATGAGCAAAATTCCTCTTATCTAGATATGGATAATAGCGCATTTGTCCATTAGAAATACAACATTACCCAGCCAGCATAAAGCAAATTAAAGTTCTACTTACCCCTGCCAGGATGAAGGCCACCTTATTCTTCCTCACCATTCCCTAAGTTCTCCTTGGACAGCAACATTACAATAAAAACAAACTACTGGCCACTAACCCATTCATTCCCTTTAAGATGACGTCACTTCAGCGAAAAAACTAAATCGCAGCAATCACATGGTCACCAACCAATCAGATTGGTGTATATACCATGATGCCTTTCCTTTTTTGGAGTGCTATGACATCATCAAAAATGGAGGGAGGCATGCTACCTGAACGGCTATCTTACCTCACTTTTTGATGATGTCACAAGGAAAGGCATCACATGGTATATACACCAATCCGATAGGTTGGCTGCCATTTTGTATTTTGGCTGAAGTGACATCATCTTAAAGGGAGAGAAGCATATGTAGCGGTCATGTAAAATGGCTGCAGTCATCTCTCCTGCTGACAGTAAGGCCTGGTAAGTTGTGGGCATGCCAGCAGTAATTATGGAGGTTTGCCCTCACACCCTGGTGAGGTGCCCTATGTATGGATGGGAGTGGTCACAGGTTCTGACTCCATGATTAGTCAGAATTGTGCCAGCCCCCAAAGGATACATAAGGCACAGCACTGTGTCCAAAGTTAGGTTCTGTAGAAGGAGGAGTAAGAGAAGGAGCAGTTCAAGTGTTATGTTATAGTAGCTGAATAAGGAGACTGTGTCCAGGGACCTGGCACAGAATAAGATATCCCTGCGGGGATAGGGAATCCCTAATTTAGGAGGACATTACCTTTCAAAGGGAAGTGCGGTGAACGATGGAGGGCTGATTACACCCCATTGTCGAGGGCAGCATGGCCCACTGTACAATAAAGATGTTCCTGATTATCAACACTCTCGTGTGCACGTGTGGAGTTATTGCACAGAGAGGGGCACCACAGAGGAGTTCCTCACCAGGACCATCCCCATGCGGACGCAGGGATCCTGATGAGGTGGAGGCGCTGCACTGGATATAGGTAGGACTCAGCACACTACCTCAGCTGCCTGTCTGGATGGGTCATCCCCATACACCATCATGCGGGAGACTCAGGAGTCCTGTAGCCAACAGGTGCACCACCAGACACAATCACACTGTAATGGGGACTGGTTAGACCACAGGGGTCAATATGAGATTGGGTGGGTCAGACCGGTTCAGAAAACCCGTTACACATATAATACCTGGCTTCCCTCCCTTTTTTATGATGTCACAACCTTAAAAAAAGGAACCTGTCACATGGTACACCAGCCAATTGAATTGGAGGTGTACCATTTGACAATCAAATGTGAAGTCACAGGCCATATATAAGGTCTGTCCCAACTCATTTGAAGCCAAGAAGGGGCAAAATATCTGCCCCTTTTGGATTATACAGCAGATAAGACAGAAGAAAAGAAAGAAGAAAGAAGGAAAGAAAGAAAGAAGAAAATAACTTACTGGAGACATCTCTTCAATCAACATAAGGCCATGGACATCGGCAGCTGAGGAGCATTGCGTCGTGGGTCAAGAGATGATGCCCAAAGTAGGATTCAGAGGGTGAAGACAGAAAAGGTTGAAACCCATTCATTGTATTTTATTTAATTGTGTATTTTTTTTTAGGTTGACCATTGACTGCCAATGTGCTTATCTATGCCCCTTTCTGAGTATAGATAAGCACAGTGACAAGCAATGCATTTTTAGGCAAATGTTTGTTTTTATTTCATTGAAATGTATTGTATTTTTATGGGGGGGGTTTAGGTTGCCCATTCATTGTCAGTGTGGCAATCCATGCCCATATTCTGGGCATGGCTTACCACAGTCACAATCAAAGGCTTTATTGTCAAATGCTTGTTTTATTTAAATGTACTGTGTTTTATTTTGTGGCTGTTTTTTTGTTAGCTTGCCCATTGCCATTGTGGCAATCCATGCCAATATTGGGGAAATGGTTATCACTATGACAATCAATGCATATCAGGGGTGGGAATAGTTGCTCTGGGGTGGATGGTTAGGCCTCCAGGGTCTGTATCGGGGGTAACCCCTTAATTACTATAGTGTTACTAACCACTAATGTGATTAAGGGGTTAGTGGCCAGTAGTTTGTTTTTTTATTGTAATGTTGCTGCCCACGGAGGAGGAGGAGGAAGAAGAGGATGGCCAACATCTTGGCAGGGGTAAGTCCAACTTTAATTTACATTATGCTGGCTGGGTAATGTTTTATTTTTAATGGACAAATTAGCTATTATCAATATCTGGACAATAGGGATTTTGCCATTATTCTACTTTATGTGTTGGGCAGAAGGGGGGCAAGGGCTAGAGGGGGTGGATAGTAGGGCTATTGTATTTTAATGTTTATTGGTGGTAGAGCAGGTGGTACAAGGAGGTACAAGGCCCAGGGCGGGTGGTTAGGCCTATCGGGTAGGTAGCGGGAGGGGTCAACTCCTTCATTACCTAGGAAAGATAATTCAAAGAGAGGAGGAAGGGTGTTATTTTAAATTGCAGACAGCATACAATTTACACTGTTAAATTGCCCCCCAAGCCCACCCTCTTTTGAAATCCTAGTTGGCATTATCTGCTTCCCCTTTTCTAAGCCCGTCTTGGTTGCTGGTATATGCCATCCCTCTACAGTACCTGCCTGATATCACCCAGTTTCTTGGCTCAATTTCCTCTCTGAATGAGAAGAGTGAGCTGCTAGTTCTTGGGGATTTCAATTACAATTGGTCCGACCCAAAAAAATACAAAATCCAGATACAACTCAAGTCAATTAACCTAACACAGCAAATTTCCCAACCCACACGGACAAACCTGAAATCTCACAACCATTCCTTGCTAGACTGGATTCTCTCCCCAAATCCCTTCAGAATCCAATCCTCTTGCCTCCATCCTGACATTTTCAGTGACCATGCAATAGTGTACTATGTAAGGAAAATTACACCAACCAATCAAGCAATACAGTTCTCCTCACTAGAACATTTAGAAACTTTACCCCACAACAGTTTCTGGCTAACCTTACCAACTGCCCTTGGTACAGAATCGACTTAATGCCCGACCATGATTCTGCACTCGACTATTTCCAATCCGAGTTCTTAAAACTTTGTCAAACCCATGCTCCACTATGCACTCTGCCATTTCAGGGATGTCTTGTGGAAAAGCTACAAAGTAACTGGACCTACCATTAATCTTAATAAATACGGATGCCTGCGGAATTTGCACAAGGCAAACAAGACATGCAAAAGCACAATATTACTCTCACAATCTTCACCAGAATACATCAAACCCAGCTAACTTCTGGTATATTATCAACAATATATTCCAGCCTTCTAGCCATAAACAATCAAGTACTGCTGCGGCAGCTTTTATTTTTACTAATCACCGGCTTTTAACTGGCATGTTCCTGGAATGCCACGCTGTTCACCTGGAGCATGCCGGGATCCTTTTGCCTTCCCAGCCAGGCGCATGCCCGGCTGACGCGTGGTTGATGTGTTAATTGATAAAGGTTCAGGATTTACTAGACTGCAATGCTTCGCGTGTCCGCCAGATGGCATAAATTCATGAATTGTAATGCAGTATATATATGTATATATACAGGTATATATATATATATATATACAGTATAACAACAACCCCTATAACCCCTAACATACAGTACTGTACACATACAGTACTGTATATGCACATCAATAATACTGTAGGCCGGCGGGGGCGAGATGTGTTTGCAGCAGAGAGAGAACCGCTGCTCTCTCTGCGCAAACATCAGCACATTAAAAATTATTTAAAATACATTTTTATTCATAGTGTAGATGTGCAGGGGGTCTCCGGAGCTGAACCGCGTTGGTTTCAGGTCCGGGGACCCCCTGCTCCCCGAGATACAAGCCCCTTTATGAGGTGCCGGTATCCCTCTGCATTTAAAGGTCCTGATCACGTGACCGCGGCATGTAAACAAAGCAGAGGGATACCGGCACCCCCTAAAGGGGCCTGTATCTAGGGGGGCAGGGGTCCCCGGACCTAAAACCACAGCGGTTCAGCTCCGGAGACCCTCTGCACACATATGTAAATAATGATTGCTAATTGATTTTTGTTTACTTGATTGGTTAAAATAGTTGACTTGTTTGGAGTACAGTATTTGTATTTAGCTTAATATAATGTATTTAGCTTAATATTGATATTGTTCACATTCATTTGCAGAATGTATATGGTGCATAGATTTTATGCATCTTACTATATATTTGTGAAAGCGTCATATGTTTCTATGTCTGTATGTGTCTCCCTGTGTCCCTCCCTGTGTCCCTAGCGCCAATTCCATTGGACCTTGGGCCAGGCCAATGAGATTGCTCCCTTGGCCCGCCCACCCCCGCACACATCTCATTGGCCTGAGGCAGAGTGACAGGCCAAAGGAGAGACGGAGACACACACACACACACACACAACCACCCCCCCTCCCCCACGCTCTCTGCGGCTCTCCCCTCACATAAGCCTATCCCCCAGCTGACCATCCCCGAGAGTGCTCCCCACAGCTCTCACCACTCATAGGCCACTCCCTCACCCGGCGCTCCCCCCTCCCCCCCGCTCTCCCCCCCGCTCACCACCCCCGCCGCTTATTCCCCCCCCACCCACCCACACACAGAGCACGCTCTCTGCGGCTCTTCCCTCACACAGGCCGCTCCCCGTCCCAGAGGTCGCTCCTCCGGCTGTCTCCGCCTCTCCCCGCGGGAGGCGCAGCACCTCCTCACCGGAGCGTCTCAGCCTCTCCTCTGTGGAGCCCGAGGTGGAGGAGGAGGGCGGCCGGTACCCGTAGGAACAGGAGCGCGGCCATGTGCAAGGTGAGTACACGCAGGGGAATGGGTTATTAAACGCGTCCCTGACTCCCCCTGCCCTTTGCCCCCCCCCTACCCTCCCTTCCCCCCCTACCCTCCCTGCCCACCTGCCCCTTGCCCCCTGCCCCCCCTGCCCTTTGCCCTCCCCCTGCCCTCCCCGTGCCCTTTCCCCCTGCCCTTTGCCCCACTGCCCTCCCTCCCCCTGCCCTTTGCCCCCTGCCCTTTTCCCCCTGCCCTTTGCCCCCTGCCCTCCCTTCCCCTGGCCTTTGCCCCCTGCCCTCCCTCCCCCTGCCCTTTGTCCCCTGCCACCCTCTACCTGCCCCCCAAGCCCTTTGTCCCCTGCCCCCCTGCCCATTGCCCCCTGCCCTTTGCCCCCTGCCCTTCCTCCCCCTGCCCTTTGCCCCCTGCCCTCCCTCCCCCTGCCCTTTGTCCCCTGCCAACCTCCACCTGCCCCCCCAGCCCTTTGCACCCTGCCCCCCAGCCCTTTGCCCCCCCAGCCCTTTGCCCCCTGCCCCCCAGCCCTTTTCCCTGCCTCTCCCTGACCTTTTCCCCTCCCTGACCTTTGCCCTGCCCCTCCCTGACCTTTGCCCCTCCCTGCCCCCCCGCCCCTCCCTGCCCTTTGCCCCCCCGCCCCTCGCTGCCCTTTGCCCCCCCGCCCCTCCCTGCCCTTTGCCCCCCCTGCCCCTCCCTGCCCTTTGCCCCCCCCCCAGCCCCTCCCTGCCCTTTGCCCCCCCCCTGCCCCTCCCTGCCCCTTGCCCCCCCCCGCCCCTCCCTGCCCTTTGCCCCCCCCGCCCCTCCCTGCCCTTTGCCCCCCTGCCTTTTGCCCTCCCCACCCTTCTACGCCCCTTGAACCCCCCCGCCCTTCGACACCCCTCCCCCCCACCGCCCTTCCACTCCATGCCCCCTGCCCTTCCACGCCCGGGCAACGCCGGGTATATCAGCTAGTCATTTATACAATGTAAATGCAATGTATTGATTGGAATGTGAGGTGTTTCATTGTCATTTGATGATTTAGATTGTAAGATCAGTTAGGATTATTAAAGGAAATTCATTGTAATGTAGTGTGTCTGTATGGAGAAGTGTTATTTGTAGGACAGTATGGTTTTGATAACCCTTCTACATTTATTTGTATATTGGTTCATCATGTGTGTGTATATACTGTATATATATATATACAGTATATATATATATCTCTCTCTGTATATATATATATATATATATATATATATATATATATATATATATACTGTATATATAGTTGCATGATGAAGCCACTGTACAAATTCATGGGTGAAGGGTGGGTATCGGGCCAGTGTGGCTTAACCCCTTAATTACCTTTGCGGTTATTATCCGATAAGGTGTTTAAGGGGTTAATTGATATCTGAATGTAATTGCAAAATATTGGCTTTGTTTTGGCAATGTATTTTGTGGACAAGACAAGGATGTTGCTGGCGATGGACACTTCGTATTGATGAGGTCAGTAGTACTTTATTTATTTGAATATGCTAGTTAATGTTTTTAATAATGGGCAATTAATCTATTATCCATATCTGGATAATAGTTATTTTGCACATTATTGTACTGTAGGTGTTGGGGGGGGGTGGTGTATGTATTGAATGTATAGGCCAGGTTTATTTTTTTTACATTCAGGGTTTGTTCCGTGGTTCTGCGTGGGATCTCTGGAGACCACCTGTGGTTTCCTCAGGTATCCCACGGGTACCAGGCTGGTGGTTCCACAGGTGACACATTCGGGGATGAAGCTGTGTGGTCCCACTTCTGTGGGGGCACCGCCGACCCGTAGTCTGCAGGGATGAAGCTGTGTGGTCCCACTTCTGTGGGGGCACCGTCGACCCGTAGGTGCGGGGATGATGATGTGTGGTCCCGTTGTGAGCACCCGTGAGTTCCCCAGACCCCCGTGGGAACCACCCGAGGCCCCGCAGACACCTGTGGGTCTGACCCGGGGCTCCCAGACATCCTTGGACCTACCGTGGGGACCCAATTGTGGCCCACTGTGACCCAAGGAGACCACCTGGGGGCCATGGTGCTGGCGGGACACACCAGCAGGCCTCCAGAACCTGTTTAAAAAGGGCTGCTGGTACCCTGTAGGTCTGTCCAGGTGCCCCTCCAGCCCACCGGGGACTCGCGTGGGGCTGCGTTATGAACCCTATATGTAAAAGAATAAATCATGTATTTATGGGGGGGCACAGGGGGTGGGTAATGTATTTAATAAATAGAATGATGTGTATTGTGGGTCACTGTGTTGTTTTTATTGTGGGTACTGGGGGTGGGGGGGGGTGTTTCCCCAATGGTATGTGGGTAGGCCTCCCTTGTGGGTACTGGGTGAGGGTGGTTAGGCTTTAAACAGATTACACTCAAGGCAGAGAGATTTAACAGAAACATTAGGGGGGAGGGGGCTTTACACAGATTACACTCAAGGCAGGGAGATACAGGGGATGTACTGTACTGTATGTTGTTTATTGCAATGCTTCAATGTGTGTACGGTATAATGTTTTTTACAATTAGATAGATGTAATCCTTGGTATTGTAAGGGTTAGCATTGGTTTTAAATGTTGTATTCTGGTTGGTACTTATATATTGATTTTTGTTTACTTGATTGGTTAAAATAGTTGACTTGTTTGGAGTTATCTGTATTTTGCTTGCAATGATATTGTTCACATTCATTTGCAGAATGTATATGGTGCATAGATTTTATGCATCATAAATACAATGTAAATGCAATGTATTGATTGGAATGTGAGGTTTTTCTTTGTCATTTGATGATTTAGATTGTAAGATCAGTTAGGATTATTAAAGGAAATTCATTGTAATGTAGTGTGTCTGTATGGAGAAGTGTTATTTGTAGGACAGTATGGTTTTGATAACCCTTCTACATTTATTTGTATATTGGTTCATCATGTGTGTGTATATACTGTATATATATGTATAGGGATTTTTATTATATATATATATATATATATATATATATATATATATATATATATATATATACTGTATATATATATACATATATATTTATTTATCTTCATGTATTTATTTATTTATTTATTTAGATTTATTTATTAATTGTGGGGCTGCTGTGCGTGAATTTTTTTTCTTGTGGGTAGCGGGGGTGGGTGAAGGGGGTGTTTGGCCCTTGGTGTGAGTTTAGGACTTGCGGGGGGGTTGCGGGTGCACTTAACCCCTTCACGACCGTAGCAGTTAATACCGCTACGGTCGTGAAGGGGTTAAGTGCTCCCGCTACCCCCCCGCAAGCCCTAAACAACCACCGATGGGGCTAATACCCCCTTCACCCACCCCCACTACCCACAATAAAAAAAAATCACACACAGCAGCAGCACAATTAATAAATAAATCTAATTAAATAAATGAATATAAATAAATACATTTAAAATACATTTTTATTCATAGTGTAGATGTGCAGGGGGTCTCCGGAGCTGAACCGCTTTGGTTTTAGGTCTGGGGACCCCTTGCTTCCGAGATACAAGCCCCTTTAGGGGGTGCCGGTATCCCTCTGCTTGGTTTACAGGCCGCGGTCACGTGATCGGGACCTTTTAATGCAGAGGGATACCGGCACCTCATAAAGGGGGCTGTATCTCGGGGAGCAGGGGGTCCCCGGACCTGAAACCAATGCGGTTCAGCTCCGGAGACCCCCTGCACATCTACACTATGAATAAAAATGTATTTTAAATGTATTTATTTATATTCATTTATTTATTTATTTATTTATATTTATTTATTTATTGTGCTGGTGCTGTGTGTGATTTTTTTTTATTGTGGGTAGTGGGTAGTGGGTAGTGGGTGTGGGTGTGGTTATTTACACGGGATCCCCCTCCCCACATTTACATACAGTACACTGCACTCAGAAACATAGGCAGGGAGATTTAACCGACACAATAGGGGGAGGGGGGCTTACACAGATTAGTCAAAGCAGGGAATCTTAGCAGACACAATAGGGGGAGGGTTTTTTACATAGATTACAGTCAAGGCAGGGAAGTTTAACACACACAATAGGGGGAGGGGGTTTTACATAGATTAGTCAAGGCAGGGAAGTTTAACACACACAATAGGGGGAGGGCATCTTACACAGGTTACAGTCAAGGCAGGGAGGTTTAACACACACATTAAAAATATGTATTTAATGTATTTATTGTTTATTCTGCCTTAACCCTTCATTGCCTTAGCGGCTATCAGCTATGGTAATGAAGCAGCATTTCTGTATTTTTAATAATATTGTGCATGAGCAGGGGGTTCCCTGAGCATTAATTTATTTCTCCGGGAACCCCCTGTTCACTGTACAATATTATTAAAAATACAGAAATGCTGCTTCATTACCATAGCACATAGCCACAAAGGTAAAGAACGATTCTTTATTGATGTGTGTTTTATTCATACTGTAGATGTGCAGAGGGTCTCCGGAGCAGAAACGTTTTGGTTTTAGGTCCGGGGACCCCTGATTCCCGAGATACAGGCCCCTTTATGAGGTGCCAGTATCCCTCTGCTTTGTTTACATGCCGCGGTCATGTGATCGGGACCTTTAAATCTAGAGGGATACCGGCACCACATAAAGGGGCCTGTATCTCGGGAAGTAGGGGGTCCCCGGAACTGAAACCAATGCGGTTCAGCTCCGGAGACCCCCTGCACATCTACACTATGAATAAAAATGTATTTTAAATAATTTTTAATGTGCCGATGTTTGCGCAGAGAGAGCAGCGGTTCTCTCTCTGCTGCAAACACATCTCGCCAGGGGACGGCCTATAGTATCATTGATGTGCATATACAGTACTGTATGTGTATGTAAGGGGTTATAGGGGTTGTTGTTATACAGTATATACTGTATATATACAGTATATACTGCATTACAATTCATGAATTTCTCGGCTTCAAAGACAACAGCTCGCAAACGCCCCCATGCGTTTTTACACGGCATTGCAGTATTGCAGGCAGCGGGAATAAAATGCTTAAATCACGGGCGCGATATAACGCTATATACCCCGGGAGAAAACGATACAAAACCGCACACCACCGGGATATTCCGAAATTCACAGAGCTAGCCAAGTAAGAATAAAGTTGGTCGGTAGTGTAATATCACTAAGTAGGATATTACTCTGACAAATCCCACTGACATTGCAAATGCATTCAATGATTACTAATTGTTCTACTAACTTACTGAATTAGCAAAACGCAAACCAAACCACAAACATGAACCTTATTCTGAGAGTACCCCTATAGCCCCACCCTCTCCCAACACTGCTCACAATTTTCAATTTTTCCCAGTATCTGAAGAGTAGATTACACAAGCGCTCCTCAAATTAAAACTAAGCAGCCAATGTTGACCTGACTTACTACAATCTAAGATACCGGAGCTGTAACTCAGGAAGCAGGGGTCCCGAGGCTCAAATTAATGCGGCTCAGTCCAGGAGACCCCCTGATCCCATACACAATTATTAAAATTAACAGTAAACCTGCACGATCGCCTGTAAGAGCTCTTTCAGTCTGCGTTTTAAGCAAACAGTTTAAGGAGGCTATGCACTAAGCTCCGATAAGTCGTTTTAAGAACAGAAATTGCTCTTAGAACGTGATGTTCCGCCGAACACGATTCACTAAGCCACGCAAACAGGCACTTTGCGTTCTTAAACTGACTTTTTCCTGGAAATTTTTCAAAGTCTAACTTTGCTCGTACGATAACCTGTTTGCATTCAATTCTGCCCTTCTTCGGGATTCACTAAGCTACGCAAAATTATCGTACGCGAAAGTTGCGTTCAAAAAGCTTGCCAGCTAAAGGCAGGTGATAAAAAAGCTGGACTTTGAAAAATGTCTTTGTTAAGATTTTTGCGTGTGCAACACCCAAACAACAGGCTGGAGGGTGTCCCCGGCTGACCCCGTGGGGGTCCCCATGGAAGGCCGGGGGTCCCGTGGGTTTCCCCGGCTGACGCCCGGGGGTCCCCGGCTCACAAAGCGGGGGTCCCCGCGGGAGTCCCGGGGTACCCGCAAGCCTGCGGTACCAATGTTGTGCCTCCAAAAAAATTAACAATATTTCTAACTAAATACACCCCCCTCCCCCCGCCCCCTAACACATACAATACAGTAATGGGCAAACTTACTATTATACAAATATGGATAATAATGCATTTGCCCATTTAAAATACATATAAATTACGATAAATACAGTAAATACATATTACACTTACCTTTTCCAGGCACACACAATAAAGGCCGTCTTCATCCTCATCTTCATCCTGCCCATGTCCCTCCGGTGCTGCAAAACATACACAACAATCAAAATAGCCAATGTAATGTGCCCTAACCCCTTAATCACCTTAGCGGTCATTAACCGCCACAGTCATTAAGGGGTTTACACAACCTGCCCCCATTCATTTGTACAGTGGGTTATATATATATATATGTAATGGGTATTCCCCCACCCAATCGCATATAGAGTGCATGTGAGGGGGAATCTATATGTTACCAGGTGTGGTGCGTATACCTGCAGGTTCACAGGACGCCTGAGCCTCCGCTGATGGGAACCTGGGGTGCTTCTCTGGAACGTTTCATCAATCAGCGCCTCCACCTATGTGAGATTCTAGGAGTGTAGAATGGCCCTCATATAGGAACATCCATAAAGTAACCAGCCAAACACCAAAGTTTATGGCTAAAAGGGTTTACTATAGGGATCAGTAACATAACACACAGTATCATCATATAGAGCAGGCCTGCACAACACGCAGCCCGCGGGGCGCATGCGGCCCGCCTCCACTCATTGTGCGGCCCGCGGTGGCTTTCCCCGTCCTCCTCCCTCCTGAGCCCGCCTGCCCCCTCCTCTAACGCGAGCCGCTCTCCCGGCCGCGGGCCGCGAGCCACTTCTCCCCCTCCCTCCTTGCCGCGAGCCGCTTCTCCCCCCCTCCTGGCCGCAAGCCGCTTCTCTCCCCCCCTCCTGGCCGCGAGCCGCTCACCCCTCCACCTCCTCAAACCTGCTCTCAAAGTCAGGACTGCACGAGTGTGCGAGTCCTGCCTGCTCTGCCACCATGAGGTGCCGTTGGGGGGGGGAGGTGAGGTGCCGTTGGTGGGGGAGGTGAGGTGCTGTTGGGGGGGAGGTGAGGTGCAGGGATTTGAGGTGCAGGGGAGTGAGGTGCAGGGGAGTGAGGTGCAGGGGAGTGAGGTGCAGGGATGTGAGGTGCAGGGGAGTGAGGTGAAGGAGGGTGAGGTGCAGGAGGGTGAGGTGTGGGGCAGGGGGGGGTGAGGTGAGGGGCAGGGGGGGTCATTGGAGGTGCAGGGGGGTCATTGGAGGTGCAGGGGGGGGGGTTATTGGAGGTGCAGGGGGGTCATTGGATGTGCAAGGGGGTCATTGGAGGTGCAGGGGGGGTCATTGGAGGTGCAGGGGGGGTGGGATGTGTGTGGTGTGCAGGGGGGTATTGTGTGTCTGATGTGGAGGGGGAGTATTATGTGTGTGGGTGAGGGGGACAGATGGGGGTATGAGAGATAGATGGGGAGTATCGCAAAGGTTGATAGTGAGGGGTTCTGGGGGAGATATGAGGATGATGATGAGAGGTGTTGGAGGAGAGATGATGATGATGATGATGATGATGATGATGATGATGATGATGATGATGATGATGATGATGATGATGATGATGATGATGATGATGATGATGATGATGATGATGATGATGATGATGATGATGATGATGATGATGGTGATTTTACCCGTGCGGCCCAAATTTTTTTTCCTTGGAGCAGTTCGGCCCTTTTCGCTTTACGAGTTGTGCAGGCCTGATATAGAGTATCAACAGCTCTATGCATAACAAAACATACATTGGGTGCAAGGGCACCAATATCCCCTTGTATAGGCACTTGGCCTCTCAGCCCAATAGTAACACTACCATACAGTGCCCACAATAATCGGGTGCTCGGCACCAGCGTCCCAGTGTCCTGGACCCCCACCCAGATGTGTGGCAGCGCTGCTCAGGTATGTATAGTTGGTGCACTTATAGATACCTGCCCCGGCACACGTCTGTGCCCGGGTGTAAAGCTCTTCAAAAAGGGTCTGACACAGGAACAGGAATCCGCCTCTGCATGAGGTGTCTCCCTCGTGGAGCGTCTCACCCACAGAATGTCTCTTGCAGTAGAGCCTGTCTGAGCCCAGACGCAGGCCGCGATCACCCCATGCAACTGGCACCAATGATATCACATAACACTGTACTGTAGAAAGCAACCCCCCCTTGCACTGAAAGGGGCCTTTCCTGAAACTGCCAAACTAACTGCTGTGGCTGCACTGCAAAGCAACACTGTCTCTTCTTGTCAGAGCACACAGCACTGCAGCTGTATCACTGTCTCTTCTTTTCAGAGCACACAGCACTGCAGGTGTGTCCCTGACTACAACAGATATAATGGGGCAGAGTCCCTACCTTAGGGCCTTCCCTATGACCTTACCCACTAAACCTAGTGGGGAGTGGGGCCTGCCTGGGGTTTCTCTGGCCTAGTACAGCAAAGCACTGCTCTCTGTACACTACCTTCCCCAATTTCTTCCTGGATCCAACTGACTAGCGTGGTCTCTGTGCAACATTGTATCCTTCTCCAACAGGAGAAGCTGCAAACTCTATTTGCTGTCTGGATGCACGTGATGTGGGTTAAAGGGCAGTCCCCAGAGGCTGCTGGGAGTTGTAGTCCATTATGGCCCTCTTTAAAATTGGGGCTGCATGCGCTATGGCTGCCGCGCCTACGCAACCCTGTAATGGCCGCCGCTACTTCCCTGACACTCCACTGCTCAGGCTCTACATGTCATGGCCGCCGCTTAGGCATCTGCGCATGCGTGATGACCTGTACAACCCTAACATGGCCGCCGCATCGCTTCTGCGCATGTGCAAGCCTCTGCGCACGCACGTGCGAACACAAAGATGGCGGCGCCCTGTCACTGGGGGAGCCCCCACAGCATCACACACGCAAGGGAGAAAGAAACCGGGAGACAGGGGGACCGGAGGGACCCTGGCTACATATATATATATATATATATATATATATATATATATATATATATATATACACACACACATATACACATATATACATACATAACACCAATATACAAATAAATGGTTCAGGATTACATAAACATGTATAAATCAAAACATGAAATTACAATCAGCACATTATAATAAAATTAAACCAGCAGCACATTTGATCTTCACGTTAAAACACCAGCACTTTTAAAAATAAATAAAAGCTCCTCTCCCAACACACCAGCAGACAAATATATATCAAATTTCAAACAATTGCTTTGAGTGTGTACATGATGCAATTAATCTGTGCATCATGTAACACTATGCAAAATCAATTTCAAAATAAAATACACTATGAACAATGTCCCCTAACCACCAATGCCACCCACAAAATCAAATAGAAACTAAGCAACATAAATACATTTACCATCAATCAATTAATCAATTTCCTAAACAAATTACAATACAATCCAAATCAATTACACAATTCACTATTCAATTCCTAAAGCCAAACCATAGGCAACAAAATTCTAATTCAAAGTAACCATCATTCAAATCTAACTACCAGAAAGAAACCATTAAAAATTAAATGTAACTAAATAAAAATTACATTACATACACCAATGTATAAATAAAGCTGCTAAATACATTTAAAATACATGAAAAGAACATAAACATTAGCAACACAATCTTTTATTATCCCTGTATGTCTATCCATCTAGATATACATAACATACAGGGGCAATATAAGAGCATAAAAAAACAATGCATTTACATCCACAAATCACATACAATACACCCATTCAGTGTCCCTGAATGTATGTATATGCATAGGGACATAGATCAATTCAGGGGCATTACATTTGGGGGGAAAAACACATGAATTAAAAATAAAAAAAAACTGTAAAAGTTAAAATAATAAACTTTTCTTTTGTTTACTTACCATTAGATGCCCACTCACCGAAATCCAGGGGAACCGGAAGCTCTCGAACCAATCCAAAGGTAACCATAAAATAATAAACCCTTATAATCCACGTGTGTCTTCTTTCTTCTTTTTTGTAATCCATTTCGTCACGGGGTCTTCATCTGTATTCTTCTATCTTCTTTCTTCTTCCGCTCGCTTCCGGGGTCTTCTTCGGCCACGCCCTGCTCTTGTTTCTTCTTTAGGAGGTCCGTCCTCCTCGGCGTCTGCCTTCAAAATGAGACGACATAGGCTTTTATAGGCCTATGACGTCACATTTTCGTCAAATGGTTCCCACGGCCCTGATTGGGCCGTGAAAATAATGTGATTTGGGGAGGTGGGGGGGAATGATGACGTCATTTAAAGGCAATGACGCCAGCCAATCAGAATGGCTGAGCTTCATTTGCCTTTAAGATGACGTCATCAAAAGAAACATGGCCGCCCTCAGATGGTACGGTAGCCAATCAGAGTGTGACAAATACATCCCAACTCTGATTGGCTACCGTACCATCTGAGGGCGGCCATGTTTCTTTTGATGACGTCATCTTAAAGGCAAATGAAGCTCAGCCATTCTGATTGGCTGGCGTCATTGCCTTTAAATGACGTCATCATTTCCCCCTACCCCCCAAATCACATGGTTTTCACGGCCTTGTTCCCGAAACAAAGGGACTTGTTCCCGAAACGCGTCAGAGTAGCCCTCTGCCCCTCACTTACCGCTCAATAAATCGTTTTTAATCGTTTTTGCTGGTTTGTAGCCCCCATCTTTCACATTGCTGTGCTCCGTTTTTTGGACCCTATGGGACATTATCTTCTTGTTGTAAATTGTGATTGCTTTCAATGGACCATACACTATTATATACATGTATGAATAACTCTCTTTGCTGTACCTTATGTCACTGAAGTATAATCTTATTCCTAAAGCAAGGTTTTGGATTTGAAATGTCTAGTTTGACCTTCCAAGGAGTCACGGTATCAGTATCCAAACACACACACATGAGTTATAAGAAATAAAAAGAAGCAGTAGTTTGTTGGCTCAGTAACTACATCAAAACGTGTCACATTTGATTGTGCTTTCTTGGATTACTTCCACATCTACATACTTTTCTTAAACCTGCACTGATATCATATATAACCCATATTATATTATTTCACATTATAAAAAGCACACTGTTAGCAGGAAAAAAAACAAAACATAGAGCGTCTTACTTTTACCAGTCATAAATCTGGATCAGGGCCATTAATTGTGCCTTTGTTGACAATTTATGAAAGTACTTTGATGATTATGAAATATAAACTCTATTAATCATTCTTAAATTGTAGCACCAGTTTTATTTATTTTGCTTTCCATTGTATTCCTCAATGTGATTTTACCTCATCGCTGCTGTAATTTAGGTAGTAATGAAGTGAAGACTGATAACAAAATTCATTGTTCTCTAGAACTGCTCAGTTTGCAATTCTATAATTATATCCTCTTGACTGCCAGAGGTGTTGGCAATCCATTGCATGGACCCCTGGCAACCAAGGAGATAAAAAAAAATAGCACATTTACATGCAAAAGAAGATGCAAATCACATACACACACACACACACACACACACTTATAGCTAGATTCACTCATCTCTGTTACATAAAGACAAATTGAGCAATGTTGCCTAAAACAGGTACAGCCATTATTAACCCCTTATTCACACCGCTAATTATGTACAAAAATATCATCCGTTCTAGGTTTAACGTCACATTATTGCAAGACAAGGCTTCATTATTTTTGCATAACGCGATGTTAATTAAGTCTTTACCTAACTTCCATTAACATTCAAGACATTGTGAACTGGGGCAGAGAGCCGTTGACTTTTAAGGAAGGGGCAGCATGACTTAAGGCAAAGGGGCCCCTCCCCTAAGAGACTGTGATGTCAAGCCAGGGGGAGGGGTTAAGTAAGAGGTACTTATGCCAAGGGGGAGGGATAATAGCTTCCTCTTTCTTTTAGGACCTACTTGAGCGAAGCAAAACATACCAAGTTACTCACCATCAATTAACAAGTTAAAAGTGCAATGTTGACCAGATACTGCTGTTTCACATACAGGAATACAGTATATACCATTGGAGTATAGCAGGCTAACTAGATATTAAAGCCATGACTGTCATGGCGCAGCTCCAACATCACTGCATATTTTTACTCCTAATCTATATGGTGTATATATATATAGATAGATAATAAATAAGTGTGAAATGATTGTGAATTATCAGCAGTATATATGTGTAATACACTGATCAACTTAATTGATGGTGGGTGGTATGTGGGATTAATCCTGTGACAACTGACTCACCCCAGTACTGCAAATATTGTATCACTACACACACAGATGTATGGTATAATAACCAAATGCTTGAGTGGAAAGTTTCTCTATGTGATATGGGATGCAGTTATAAGAAAATATTATCCCTGCATTAGGAGTGCATGTCCATAATAATTATCCCAAACATTGCAGTAATGAACCCAGCAGTGACTTAGGATATCCAGTTGTATCCTGGTAGACCGTATACTAATACAATGTATGGTAGGTATAGTTGGCGCAAATCCCAAATTCATGAGGCTAATCATACAACATAAATAAACTGCCATATGCAATCTTGTATACCTCCCAATTAGACAGATATTCGGTGCATTAGTACAGTACCGCACACGGTGGTGCATTTTAACAGCTGGTTACAACCTGGTAGATGCTCCGATGCAGACGCTACGATACACAGCATAAGACCCTCCTCCCGGATGACGTAACTACTTCACACACCCAACGCGTTTCCCTCCCGAACGGAGCTTCGACAAGGGCGGATGACTCTTTTATTTGGCTTCACAAACTAGCAGGATTTCAGGGGAATCCAAGGAGGGGTCAGTAGGGAACAATCACCTCGGGTAGTCACGGAGAGCTGGATACGTTCCGGGGACAGCAGGCAGAAAGGATAGTCAGACAAGCAGCAAGTAGGAAAATAGTCGGATGGACTAGGATCAGGGCAACAGCAGATAGAGTAGTAGCAAGGCAGACCAGAAGAGTAACCAGGACTTGTAGAGAGTTCAGTCAGTAGCAGGTATGGAAACACAGGGAGCGACACAACCTCACTCAAGCTAGAAAGGTTGTCTAGAAGTAAGGAGTTCAGAGGGAGATGCCTTCCTTTAGGCCATGAGAGATCATAGAGCTGCCTGAAATTAAGCAATCCCTGTCATGGGTGCTGTACTGCTAATGATGCTGATGAATAATTATTTGATAAAATAAGGATTTCACAGAATACAAAAAAATACATTTTAATTTGAATCTTTCTAAAGAAGTACAGTAATTAACATTGCTAAGTTGTTAAAAATATATATTTTGCCAAATACATTTAAAGGCCTGTTTAAGTTACTTGAATTGTTTATGGTGAAAGACAGATAGTGTGCTCTAAACTAGGGGGTTATCTCACAGTAAACGCTGCGATATTTCTGTGAGATTTCTGCCGCCTGACTAATGGCCCATCGGATTTACACAGCGAGGTCCCTGCAATTGAATGGAACTGTGTTAATCCGATGGGCCATTAGTCTCGCTGCAGAATCTCACAGAAATCTCGCAGCGTTTACTGTGAGATAGCCCCAGATTTTCCAAGGCAAGTGGTCGGATACAGGTGGCTGCATCTGTAGAACTTCAGGAAGATTCTGTAGTATCGTGATTTCACAATCCCTTAAAGCTTCCTAATTCAGTACATGCTGTATGTAAAAGGGAAATGGTATGTTTTCTTGGGGTTAATGTATCACGACAATCTTGGAGCAAAACGAACTCAAATTGTGTCAATTCTTATCAGGCGTTTGTTTATGTACCATGTACATCTGCTTGTGATTTAAAGAGAGTTAATAGGAGGAGTTAAAGGATGCACCTATTATTATCTGATGTATAGTATTATGTTCAAGAGCATCGTGCATCACTTTTTACATTTTTTAATATTACCAAAAAAAATCTTTCAGGAATGAGGTAACAAACAGTGAATAGAAATAATAAATCTATTAGCTAATTGGTGTATAAACAATAGAAGATTTTAAGGTCTCCCCGGTACTCTCTTCAAGCACTGCGCTACAAGAGAAACTATTTCATAACATGACTTAACTAAACCAAGAAAACAGTCACATAGTGGCCATGCCTGAGTTATTTGAGAAGGAGAACATTCAACTAGTTATCTTGTCCCTGTGCAAAGCAGCATCTTGACATAAATTAACTTATTTGCAATTATCTTTTGACAATAGAGTACATATTTGAATGTCCCAGATCAGTGGTAAACACATAAAGAAAAAGAGCAGTTAATACTGCCCCCTAAGGGAGACAAAATTACATGAGCTTCTGCTACAGAATATTATATTAAATCCACACTGGTCAGTTAAGAAAGTCTGACAATTACCGTGAGTCTGTAATAAAACTAGTGGCTTCCATATGTTCATCAAACTGAAAACTAGGTGAAACAGATGGATATAATTACTTTTGTCTCTGCCCTCCTGAAATGAAAAACTTCAGCAAATAATGTAAAAAACATGACCTCATGGCAGATTTCATTTACTCAACCTGGTGAACTTTCTATAACCTTTAGATACATTCGAGATATTGTGGCTGATAGTTTTACACAAAACATGTTTGAAATTAAAAGTGTTAAAGGAACAGCCATTATGCTGCTTGTTTAGGTTTCTGGAAATGTCCACTGTCCAGTTATCACATGATGGCTATTAATGAATGATCAGATAGATCAAAGAACTAAAAAGAAAGTGTCTTTCTTGACATTATGATGATTTACTTTGAAGAAGTCACACTATGGTACGGTAATCATGGTTTACCTCAAAGTTTATGCAGAGTGGACTGTGTAATATTGTAAGTGGTATTATGATCTTAAAACGTGAGGATTACAGATGTGCTTTGTAATTTTTTTGTGAATTTGAAATTTCTTGTTTCAATGAAAATTGTGAAAATCAGTGTTCAACATTGTCTCCAGTTTTTCATGAAAAAAGATCACATTTTGCCTGTTAAGTGAACTTCAGGGAAAATTTTGCACATCTCTACTGGGGATGTAAAAAGGCTTTCAGAATGTAAAATATATTAATTCATTCAAATATATATCAACAGCTATTATATCATATACATCTTGATATTTATATTATACTATTTATTTTTATTCTGGTATTTATAATTTTCACTTTTATATATAATTATCAATTTATATATGATTAATTTAATTATATATTGATATATTCTTTGCACACTGTTTTAATGATATGGATTTCTTACATATAAAATTATATTTACATCATTAACTGATATATATGGTAAATTCAAGTTTTGTTGGGTAGCAGTCCTTCTCATCAATTTGGATGTATTTAATTGTATGTTACATCTATAATACATTAGTTTGTATGGTATTGTCCTGTCCTGGATCTGATAGATTTTCAGTCTCAGGTATCCACATTCTTTATATCCCTAGTTCATTGCTTGAGTCATCAGGATATTCTCCTATTAAGTCTAGTGATTTCTCTACTGATATATTGATTTTATATATATATATATATATATATATATATATATATATATGAAAGAAAAAAGAAAAGAAAACAGGCGCACACCTAGTGCATTAAAGTTTAACAATAATTTTATGGAACATTTAAAACCAGACAAATGCCCACTCACAAGTAAAGCGTTATTTGAAAGCAGTTATGAGATTGGCCCTCATAAGCCAGTGGTGCCGTTCGAGCCTGTAATGGTGTCCTCTCGTGCGCGGTCTCCTTCTACCGGAAGTGACGCTCACCCGGTCTGGTGTCCCGCACAAAACGGAAGTCCCTCCAGGAAACCGAGGCCTCTTCTGACTGCCTCTAGCTGCTGCACCACCAATCAAGCCAAACGATGTGTCCACTGATCTGCTTTGCTGAGCCTCCCACAAGCTGCGTTCCTCTCAGTCTGCTCTCAGTGGGACAAATGTCTGCTCTGCTCTAGCCACGCCCTACGCGTTTCGTCATCGATGATGACTTCTTCAGGGGATACCCATTGGTTGTATCCCCACAGTATTTATAGTGAGGTTCATTTGCAAACATAATTAAAAACAATTAATCAATTACAACATTAATAAAACACTTTAAACTAGTCCATTGGTACAATTACTAATACTACACTGATCACAATGGACAAGTTCTAAGGACCACACTGTACTATTGGAGAATTTTATAGCTCATAAGATGTTAACAAATATATATGGGTAGAAAAAATGAATATTGTACTGAAACTACCTATTTGTGCAATAGAGATAATTGATAAATGTATTAAATCAACATGTAGTGCCATATAGATGTGTGGCTACTAATTGAATTACCAAGTACTTACTAGTTGGATAGAGTTAACCATACTTCATGACAATAGATGACAATTAGTTGTGATTCTATTCACAAAACATGATTGGCAATTTGGAACAAGATTTAATTGAGAGAGCCCAAGAATTGGAGAATACTATCAAAACTGAATACCATCAATTAACCCCTTTATAGTATGTTCAGCAAACAATGTGCTACATAAATTAAACAAATCAGGTCTTAGGGCATGGTATAATACCTGTTGAATGATCCATCTGTGATTGATTGCAATTGGAGTCAGAGGTGGAGCAAAGAAGATGGTTTAAGCAAGAACAGAAGAATGCTCAGAAAGGCTAGCAATGAAGTGATGAAGTGACTATGTATAAATGGTGTATAATATATGTGATATTAAATAATAATGTGTTTGTGATGTATTGATAAAGTGAAATGGAAAAATTGTAATGATAAAATATATTAATATAAAGAATAAATATTAAAGTGATTGGATAATGTGTATGTGTAGGTGATTATCCAAATATTTTAATAATGAAATATAAATGTGAAGTTAATGATATGAATGAATGTATAACCTCTATTGGTAATGACGTGTAAAATGTATAAAAATGTAAACATATATGTTGAGACCTGTTCTGGACTCAAACAGACACATCCGCAGTACAATGCATTATTGGGAATATATATAGCCATAATGGAATGCAATGCAATAAATGCCTCAAAAAATTCCTCAAAAAATTCTGTGAAGGATGAATATTTTAGAGAGTTGACATGTCACCATAGTTCAGAGGGAGTGCCGAAGCACTCAAACCAGACCTCCGAAGGATCACCCACCTGGAGTGATCACACTATGGTGCTAATGTCTATGTGATCATTATGTCCACTTGGGTGCAAAGTATCTAGAATATACATCCAATAGGTCTCCCTCATACACAATCTTTTGAAACGATCACCACCCATAAATGTAGGGGGAATGAACTCGATGCCCATAACTCGTAAGGACCTAGGATCTTTCGAATGTTCATTACAATAGTGGCGGGAGAGATTGTGTGTTAGACACCCATTGATTATATTTCTTCGATGCTCTAAAAACCTCGTGCTTAGGGCTCTTGATGTGCGGCCTACATATTGTAGACCGCACTCACATGATATAAGATAGATCACATAGTCACTAAGGCAGTTGATATATTCTGCTATATCATGTGATGTCCCATTGGAATAAGATTTAAATTTATTGGTTTTTATCAAATGTTTGCACGTTAAGCATCTACTTCTCCCGCATCCAAAGTTTCCCTTAACCCTAATGGGAACAGATCCATCCACTCTACAATTGTTGACTAGCTTAGATGTTTTTAATTTGCTCGGAGCAATTATTGTTTTTATACTCCTTGCTTTCCTGAAGATCACAGGAGCATGTGTTGGCAACAGGTGACCAATCTCTGGATCGCTAACCAAGATGTTCCAATGGTCATTTATTATTTTCTTAATTTGTTTGGCAGACTGATTGAACTGTGTAATAAACTGAGGTACAGAACCTGTAGAGTTAACCTTATTTTTTGATATTGTTTTACTTTTGGATTTCTCCAATAAAGACGCGCGATCCAGTAAACTGGCATCTGAAAACGATTTGTTAACAACTGCCATATCATAGCCTTTTTCCTGGAACTTCATTGAAAGATCTGTACCCTGGGTATAAAAGTCTATGTCCATTGAACAGTTGCGTCTTAATCTGTAGAACTGACTTTTTGGCACATTGTCTAACCATTTTTTATAATGATTGCTACCATATTGTAGGTAGCTGTTCGCAGCCACTGTTTTAAAGTGTGTTTTGGTATGAATGACATCTTGAGGACCCACAAATAGTTCTAAATCCAAAAATACTATGGTATCTGGGTGTGTAATATATGTGAATTTTAACCCCATATTGTTATCATTAAAGGCTTCCAAAATCTCCTCCAGGGACCCCCTCTCACCATCCCAAATAATAAGGATATCATCTATGAAGCGGCCATAGTAGACCAAACCCGCCCCCAGCGCAGCGTTCCCCCAAACATGTGTACTCTCCCACAGTCCCATGTAGAGGTTAGCATAGCTGGGAGCAAATTTGGCCCCCATGGCCGTTCCACAGATTTGCAAATAATACGTGTTTCCAAATAGAAAATAATTGTGATTCAACATAAATTTAATGCATGCTAATAGGAAAAGCCTGTGTGAAGAGTGCAACTCGGGATCTGACTCTAAAAAGTGACTAATTGCCTTGATACCTTTTAAGTGCTCAATACAGGTGTAAAGTGAGGATACATCACATGTAGCCCAGTGATAGGTATCCTTCCACTTGATGTCAGAGATGGAGTCAATGACATGCAACGTGTCCCGTATGTAAGAACGCAATTTGATGACATGGGGTTGTAAATAATAATCCACATATTGGGACACGTTGGATGTCATTGAGCCAATCCCCGACACAATAGGCCTCCCAGGTGGTTTAACTATATCTTTGTGCAATTTAGGAATGTGATAGAAAATAGGGGTTCTAGGGTGTTTAATGTATAGAAATTTGTGTTCCAATTTTGAAATAATCCCTAGGTAGTCTGCCCTATCCTGCATTGCAAAACATAAAAAGTAATGGTGATTTAATTGTTCGCCAAGCTGACAAGGGGGGGGCGATTGTCCTGCAGGATAGGGCAGACTACCTCTGTGAGGCCCATCGCCTCCTCCTTGATACAACATCGTATCAGACTCTTATTGAGGACCCTTTAGAGGGTTATCAGGTGGAGTTCCGAGATCTTCTCCGGGGCGCATTCACTGAAGGGATTATTTCAAAATTGGAACACAAATTTCTATACATTAAACACCCTAGAACCCCTATTTTCTATCACATTCCTAAATTGCACAAAGATATAGTTAAACCACCTGGGAGGCCTATTGTGTCGGGGATTGGCTCAATGACATCCAACGTGTCCCAATATGTGGATTATTATTTACAACCCCATGTCATCAAATTGCGTTCTTACATACGGGACACGTTGCATGTCATTGACTCCATCTCTGACATCAAGTGGAAGGATACCTATCACTGGGCTACATGTGATGTATCCTCACTTTACACCTGTATTGAGCACTTAAAAGGTATCGAGGCAATTAGTCACTTTTTAGAGTCAGATCCCGAGTTGCACTCTTCACACAGGCTTTTCCTATTAGCATGCATTAAATTTATGTTGAATCACAATTATTTTCTATTTGGAAACACGTATTATTTGCAAATCTGTGGAACGGCCATGGGGGCCAAATTTGCTCCCAGCTATGCTAACCTCTACATGGGACTGTGGGAGAGTACACATGTTTGGGGGAACGCTGCGCTGGGGGCGGGTTTGGTCTACTATGGCCGCTTCATAGATGATATCCTTATTATTTGGGATGGTGAGAGGGGGTCCCTGGAGGAGATTTTGGAAGCCTTTAATGATAACAATATGGGGTTAAAATTCACATATATTACACACCCAGATACCATAGTATTTTTGGATTTAGAACTATTTGTGGGTCCTCAAGATGTCATTCATACCAAAACACACTTTAAAACAGTGGCTGCGAACAGCTACCTACAATATGGTAGCAATCATTATAAAAAATGGTTAGACAATGTGCCAAAAAGTCAGTTCTACAGATTAAGACGCAACTGTTCAATGGACATAGACTTTTATACCCAGGGTACAGATCTTTCAATGAAGTTCCAGGAAAAAGGCTATGATATGGCAGTTGTTAACAAATCGTTTTCAGATGCCAGTTTACTGGATCGCGCGTCTTTATTGGAGAAATCCAAAAGTAAAACAATATCAAAAAATAAGGTTAACTCTACAGGTTCTGTACCTCAGTTTATTACACAGTTCAATCAGTCTGCCAAACAAATTAAGAAAATAATAAATGACCATTGGAACATCTTGGTTAGCGATCCAGAGATTGGTCACCTGTTGCCAACACATGCTCCTGTGATCTTCAGGAAAGCAAGGAGTATAAAAACAATAATTGCTCCGAGCAAATTAAAAACATCTAAGCTAGTCAACAATTGTAGAGTGGATGGATCTGTTCCCATTAGGGTTAAGGGAAACTTTGGATGCGGGAGAAGTAGATGCTTAACGTGCAAACATTTGATAAAAACCAATAAATTTAAATCTTATTCCAATGGGACATCACATGATATAGCAGAATATATCAACTGCCTTAGTGACTATGTGATCTATCTTATATCATGTGAGTGCGGTCTACAATATGTAGGCCGCACATCAAGAGCCCTAAGCACGAGGTTTTTAGAGCATCGAAGAAATATAATCAATGGGTGTCTAACACACAATCTCTCCCGCCACTATTGTAATGAACATTCGAAAGATCCTAGGTCCTTACGAGTTATGGGCATCGAGTTCATTCCCCCTACATTTATGGGTGGTGATCGTTTCAAAAGATTGTGTATGAGGGAGACCTATTGGATGTATATTCTAGATACTTTGCACCCAAGTGGACATAATGATCACATAGACATTAGCACCATAGTGTGATCACTCCAGGTGGGTGATCCTTCGGAGGTCTGGTTTGAGTGCTTCGGCACTCCCTCTGAACTATGGTGACATGTCAACTCTCTAAAATATTCATCCTTCACAGAATTTTTTGAGGAATTTTTTGAGGCATTTATTGCATTGCATTCCATTATGGCTATATATATTCCCAATAATGCATTGTACTGCGGATGTGTCTGTTTGAGTCCAGAACAGGTCTCAACATATATGTTTACATTTTTATACATTTTACACGTCATTACCAATAGAGGTTATACATTCATTCATATCATTAACTTCACATTTATATTTCATTATTAAAATATTTGGATAATCACCTACACATACACATTATCCAATCACTTTAATATTTATTCTTTATATTAATATATTTTATCATTACAATTTTTCCATTTCACTTTATCAATACATCACAAACACATTATTATTTAATATCACATATATTATACACCATTTATACATAGTCACTTCATCACTTCATTGCTAGCCTTTCTGAGCATTCTTCTGTTCTTGCTTAAACCATCTTCTTTGCTCCACCTCTGACTCCAATTGCAATCAATCACAGATGGATCATTCAACAGGTATTATACCATGCCCTAAGACCTGATTTGTTTAATTTATGTAGCACATTGTTTGCTGAACATACTATAAAGGGGTTAATTGATGGTATTCAGTTTTGATAGTATTCTCCAATTCTTGGGCTCTCTCAATTAAATCTTGTTCCAAATTGCCAATCATGTTTTGTGAATAGAATCACAACTAATTGTCATCTATTGTCATGAAGTATGGTTAACTCTATCCAACTAGTAAGTACTTGGTAATTCAATTAGTAGCCACACATCTATATGGCACTACATGTTGATTTAATACATTTATCAATTATCTCTATTGCACAAATAGGTAGTTTCAGTACAATATTCATTTTTTCTACCCATATATATTTGTTAACATCTTATGAGCTATAAAATTCTCCAATAGTACAGTGTGGTCCTTAGAACTTGTCCATTGTGATCAGTGTAGTATTAGTAATTGTACCAATGGACTAGTTTAAAGTGTTTTATTAATGTTGTAATTGATTAATTGTTTTTAATTATGTTTGCAAATGAACCTCACTATAAATACTGTGGGGATACAACCAATGGGTATCCCCTGAAGAAGTCATCATCGATGACGAAACGCGTAGGGCGTGGCTAGAGCAGAGCAGACATTTGTCCCACTGAGAGCAGACTGAGAGGAACGCAGCTTGTGGGAGGCTCAGCAAAGCAGATCAGTGGACACATCGTTTGGCTTGATTGGTGGTGCAGCAGCTAGAGGCAGTCAGGAGAGGCCTCGGTTTCCTGGAGGGACTTCCGTTTTGTGCGGGACACCAGACCGGGTGAGCGTCACTTCCGGTAGAAGGAGACCGCGCACGAGAGGACACCATTACAGGCTCGAACGGCACCACTGGCTTATGAGGGCCAATCTCATAACTGCTTTCAAATAACGCTTTACTTGTGAGTGGGCATTTGTCTGGTTTTAAATGTTCCATAAAATTATTGTTAAACTTTAATGCACTAGGTGTGCGCCTGTTTTCTTTTCTTTTTTCTTTCATAGGTATTCCTAGGGAGTTGTGATCCCTTATAAACGGGCTGCCTATACCTGGATGCATTCACTTGGAACAGGACTCTGTGACTTTTAAGGTTTTTTAAAAGTTTTTTGGAAAAAAGTTTTTATTTTCATTTTTTCATATTTTTTATTTTATTCTATATATTTTTTGTATTACAACATAAAAAAAATTTTTTTTCCAGAAGCATTTTTTAACAATTTTGTTATGTACACTTTGTATTAAAGTTATTACACATTTTATCTTAGAATCACATAGGGTTTTTTAATTATATTATTTCACTTTAGCCACCCCATAGGTTGTATCAACGCAGTTGGCTACTTATTCACAGTTAGGCAGGTTGTTGCATTAGGCGCTCCTTTATTATTTCTGTTTTGTTTTGTTATATATATATATATATATATATATATATATATATATATATATATATATATATATATATATATATATATATATTACTGTTTGTCTTCTAGTGCAATATTGTATATCATATATTGTTCTATTATGTTGTTTTTAAGCATATTGTGTATTTTTAATATGTATAAATTTGATTAATCTGGTCTAGTTCGGTTACCTGTTGCTTTTCCTTTGTTGTATGCATGTTGCTCAGCAACACAGGGGTATTTAAACCTCTGCTTTTGGCTATCTGAATATCCTTTGAAAAAGTCACTGTGATGTGACAAAACATGTTAGGACGTTGGAGCTGACACTACGTTATCACGCAGGAGTCTGTGTTGGAGTCTGTGTTGGTCTGGACAGACTCGGAGCGCAAGCTAATGACCAAAGGATTTTCCAGCAGGCAGTCTCAGAAAGCACCTTAGCTGAATCACACCACCTCTGATACAATATATATGTATCAGGGGTTAATAAACAGCCGACTGGATCCCTCTGCTCATGCTGTGAGCTTGCCATCTGAGGAAGTTGGACCCCAATCAGTCACGTTGGCGGTGATATTATTTTCATAATTGCTGTTTTTATTACTTACTCTGGTAAGTGTGCCTGTTTCCCCCCCTCCCTTGTCCATCCCCCTTGATTTTAATAAATGCACATTTATGCGCCATGGAGCGTGTGCTTTTTGTTTCCCTTTCTCTTTAGGTCCTTGTGACTTGATGTGGTTCATCCCATGAAAAAATGACGTCAAATTGAATCCTTTTGGTATGGACCACTCCTGTCTGTAACTGGAAAGGGATAGTATGAAGACAAATTAAGGTGGGTTGTAAGGGTCGACCATCAATTGCCTCAAGCCCTACCGGTTGAATTTTACGTGCCACTGGGATTTTGTTTCTTTCTACGAACCCCTGGTCCATTAAATTTTCCCCTAACCCAGAGTCCAGAAAGGCCCGAGTTGTGGCATTGAAGGTGTCACCGGTTAGGGTGATAGGTATCAAAAGCCTGATTGGCATCTTGGGAGGAGAAGTAGCTAATGTTCCCAGTGTGATCCTCCCGGATCTCGCTGGGGACTTGGAGTTTCCCGACTTCTGGGGGCAAGCAGTTACCTGGTGTCCAGTATTACTGCAATAAAGGCATAGTCCAGCATTACATCTGTGCTGTTTCTCACCTGGCGATAGCTTGCTGCCTCCGTGCTGCATGGGTTGTTCCAGGTCCGGAAGCAGAGAGTCCAGGACCTCTTTGTAGTGGCTGCGGAGAGACTTCATACCTTGCTTGCGTCGATTTCTCTCGCCCCCTCTTTCCTGTAATCTTAAGTCCACTCAGGTGCATAGGCCAATGAGCTCCTCCAGTTCCGTGGGGCGTTCCTGCTCAGAAAGTTCGTCCTTAAGGTTCTCGGAGAGACTTTGCCAGAATGCTGCCGCCAATGCCTCATCGTTCCAGCTGGTTTCAGTGGCTATGGTCCGAAATTTGACTGCGAACCGGTGCAATGGGACAACTGCCTTGGGAAATATGGAATAGAGATGAGGCAGTGGTTACCTTGCGTCAGGGCGTGTCGAATACTCTGCGGAACTCCTTAGTGAAGCAGCCTATGTCACAGGTGAGGTCCGGCCTTTGTTCCCAGATTGGCAAAGCCCACTCCAAGGCTTCTTTGACTAGCTGGGATACGATATGGCCCCCTTAGTTCGTTGGTATAGAAAACGTGACAGCATCAATTCAAACTGAATAGAACATTGGTTAAGAAAACCGCGACAACCAAGAGGTTCGCCGCATTAGCGGTTGGGTGTAGGGAGTCCGGGTTCGGATGCTTCGTTCATGGGAACGGTTGTGGAAGTAGACAACGCTAAGGGGACAGGGTCCACTGGGCACTTTTAGCCTGGTCAGTCAAAGCTTGTACTGTGAGTAGAATTTGCTACATTCCCTGACTATTCTGGTCAAGTGGTTTCTCCATTTTGCCAAACATGTCAGAGTGCATGCTCAGAACTCGAGCCACCTCAGTGGGGGCCATGTTTGTTGGGCTAAGCATACTGTAACGAGTGCCCATTACTGTACTGTATGTGTTTGGTGGTGTGGGGGAGTGGGGTGTATGTATTAAAATGAATGACATGTTTATTTTTTACATACAGGATTGGTACTGCAGGGCTGCAGGGACCCATGGAGACCACCTGAGGACCCCCAGAAGCCCATGGGTACCACCCAAAGACCCCGGATGCCCACAGGTACCACCTGAGGACCTCCGGACGACCACGGGTACCACCTGTGGACCCAAGGGGGACACCTGCGGGGAAGAACCGAGGGCCCTACAGCTGTGGGGGCCCTATGGACCTGCAGGGACAACCAGAGGGCCCCAGACCCCTGTGGGAACCACACAAGGGCCCCCAGACCCCGTGGGAATGACCCAATGGCCCCCAGACACCTGTGGGGATGACCCGGGGACCCCCAGACACCCACGGGACCACCCGTGGATCATATTGGAGCCTGCGGGGACAACTCAGAGGCCCCCAGACACCTGTGGGCACCCCCCGGGGTGCACTGTGTTACCTGCAGACACTCGCTGGGCCCACCGGGGACCCCCTTTGGCCTTGGGTAATAAGCCTGTATGTAAAATAATAAATCATGTTTTTTATAGGGGGCACAGGGGGTGGGTGGGTTATGTATTAATATTTATTAAATATTGTAATGTTTATTGTGGGGCCTAGGAGGTGAGTAGTGGGGCTGTTCTGTGTATTGTTTTTATTGTGGGTAGCGAGGGTGGGTATATGGGGTATTAGCCCCAAGGGTGGGTGGGTGCTTAGGCCTCCTGGGTGGGTAGTGGGGGAGGGGTAGTGGGGGAGGGTGGGATAACCCCTTAATTACCCTATCGGTTACTACTTTATTTTTTGAGGCACACCATTGGTTCCGCAGGCCCGGGGATCAGCCGGGGACATCCGCCGGCCTGTTGTATGGATGTGTGCCTAAAAAGGTAAACAAAGAATTTTTTTCTAAGTCCAGCTCCTTTTGCGCCTGCCTTTAGCTGGCGTATTTTTCCGGTGGGCTTTAAAAGCACGACTCCCTTAGCGCTGTTTAGAGAATCCCGCGGATTGGCAAAAATCGGCGCGTTTGCCTTTTTTTGCCTGATTGTGCGGGTTTTGCGCTCAGGCCAGAAAAAATGCCTTTAAAGGGCGATAAAGTGCTGTCATCACTGCTTAGTGAATCGCAAAGCAGGCTGTATCTTCCTTAAAAGCCACTTTGCATTCTTAAAATGACTTATCACAGCTTAGTGCATAGCCCCCACTGTGTTATTCGTGTTCACCTTATCTCCTGCAGCTGGGGGGTGGTGGCGGGGATAGGGGTGTTACATACACATGGGCGATAGGACAACTGCTGTGAAATTCTGAATATCCACTCCGGTAGGAAAAGGCTCTGATCCCGGTCCGAGGAGCGTGCACCCTCCCATTCCACTCAACCAGGTGAGTGTGAATAGGAAACCACCTTCAATCTGAACGCCACCCTGCCTGGAGCGCTCGTGAGTGACATCACTGCCCAAATACAGCCAAGACGCACTGGCAATTCTGAGAAAGGTTAGATTAGTTAGTCCAATAGTAAACCTTCAACCCCATGGATATTAGGGTATAGATGAAGGCAAACGCAAGTACAGAAATGATATAATAATTAATTACATTCCACCTTAATAGCGTTTGCCCACAAGTACACACAGAGTTTGCTTTGTTACCTTCATTAGCAAGGTGACAGTAGGCAGGGGAAAACAAAACATAACTAACCCTTCCAGTGATATAGGGGTGAGCAAGACATTACAAAGTGAAGGAAAATGAAATACAGTAGGTGCTTACAAAACACACAACAACTTCAAAACATCTTGCCCATAGAGTCAACTTCCTACCTTGACTAAACAATTAGTCAATTCCGTTCATAACACTAACATGTCCCCAACCATAAACACACCCTACTATGCTATGCCTTTAGAACTAATGTTAGTAAATACCTCTCATGAGAAAATTATTGATTGACAAACTCTCTTCCCCCCAACTCAAATATGTGTTTAATTTCAAAAGAAATAAAATCCAAGCCAATTATAATGTTAAATTCTTTACAAAATGTTGTTTCTTGGTCAGCTACCAGGGATTGAAGTATTTATGGACAGTATAATTAATGGTATCATAGATTACATACTGTATAATATTCTTGTTCACTAGTCAAAAAATTGTGTAGTATATATACAGTAGGTATGTATTAGTTTGTTGAACTTATAAAATAGTTTACTCTTTTACATGGTTAAAAAGATATACAAATAAAAGTAGTCCTATTTACAGAAGAAAAAAAAAAAACCCTAACATTGTACGGGAGTTACACCTTGAACATTGCTAGTAGTTTTATTATTTAAAATAGTGATAAAGAAAGTTAGGCCATTCTTTGTATTGTTTTTACTGGTATAAGCTATGACATACAGATATTAAATAATATTTTATTGTGAAGAGCAATGATTTAAGGATACTTTTTGGCAAAATAAAAAATAAAAATGTAGTTAATCCAAAAAATTTTAAACAAGAATGTAAGGCATTGGGATTGAAACCCCTTTATTATCTCTATAAAAAAAAGTGTCTTGTTAAAAAAACAGCACAGGAAGAAAAACATTTATGTGACTGTGATCACAGGACAGAGAGAGCCCAAACATTTATTCTCCGTTTCCAAAGCTAATTCTTCGAGCCCACTGCACAAACAAAACTCTCCACAGAACATTAAATAGCTGTGGGAAATATTTCATAATAATCATTCTTGGAAGAAAGGGAATTCTGTGGGCACGTATGAAATGCCAAAGTGGCTCATCTTTTAGCTGAGTTGGCTCTAGCTAATTATAGCAAACGATTGCATTCATCTACATTGTATGGTTTTCAAATTATCAACTGTCTACTGTAGTAAAAATAAATAGGGAAAATAAATAGGGTAAAATGGTTAAATCAAGGAGCAGGTATATGTAAATAAGGATGGGTTAAATTATTTGCGAACATTCAAATTTGCCGCAAATATGTTATTTATTCAGAAGTGTGGATATTCGGGGTTGATAGAAAGAGAGCCCAAGAATGGAGCGCACCAGAGATACCTGGGAGATATGCTAATCTAACTCCTTTCAATATACTTTGCATATCCACATGAGATATTTTGCAGGTATCTCAGGTGAACATTTTTTTTTTTTTTTTTGTTTTGAAAATTCTTTTATTATGCAGCGAATCTTTACAACAAGATTATAACAGTACATAAATCATTTTCCAAACAAAAAAACCCGCGACGTTAACAACGGCGCAGTGCATATCCCACACATCTCACATACATTTTTATTAATGGTTTCCCAAAAGTAAAAAAAACTGTATCTCAGGTGAACACACTAAACAGTTACCCCCGCTACAGCCAAAAATATGGTAGGTGATGGTGCTTAGATGAGGCTGATTTTATATGAGACCAGAGAAGAACCCCTATATAGCACTCTGTCACCTTGTGGGATGATGATGAAATTAAAACATGATTTTATGGGAACTCATTAAAACAATGGGGTTTAAAACAAGAATTAAATAAATTGCAAGCGCTGTATTAACTCTAAGGCTATAATGAGCCCTAACGAGAATACAGTAGTATGGTAGTCAGTGTTAGATGACCAGTGTTATGTGGATTCACTGGCCCTAGTGACACTTGTATAAAGACATCTCCTAGGGAAAGTTTATGAGAGGGAAGAATGGTAATTAACCTTAAATGTAGTTGTGACGGTAGGGGTTGCTGACATTACAAAACTGTTATAAAGCCCAGCTAGCTACCCCTAAATCGATCTAATTGGGCAACCTTTGTAAGGCTTACTTTGGCCAAATGTATTTAACCTCTGGGGAACAAAAGTGGATGTGTAAATGTATCTCCATGTCTGTAAGAATGTATTTTAAAGTCTGTATTTGTTATTACCTGTAAATGCAATTCCACCGTTAGTTAATCACTATTCTTATCATTTCTATGGAGAAGACAAGCCACTTAGCTTTCTATAGAACTGATAGGATTAGGGACAGCTAGGTGTCTGGACTCCTGGGGGGAGGTGAAAGGCTACGGATCAGATCTGGAAGGGAAAGCATTGTCTGGGATAGACTCTGATTTAATCAGTAATGGGTTTCAGCATGCCCTCAGGCTGTTGTGGCAATAACTTAATCTGTGCTTAATTTGTGCTTGCATTGTCCAGTAGAATCTCCCATGTAAATTATAGCCACAGAGGGATATATAAAGGGGTGCTGCTGAGCAGAGAATCAGTTCTTCTCTGGGAAGGAGTGTGCAGTTCTACTTCCAGAGAGACACTCTGGGAAAGAGTGTGGAGATCTGCCTTCAGAGAGCATCTGAGAGCAGAGAGGTTAGCAGACAGAGAGACACTCTGGGAAGGAGTGTGGAGATCTACCCTCAGAGGACTATCTGAGAGACTGAAAGACATTCTGTGAAGGAGTTTGATCTTTACAGTGACCAGCTGGAGAGATATCTCAGGGGGGCTGTGGTGTGATCAGCCTTCTGAGATCCTGGATGAGAAGTGGACAGGACAAGCCTTCATGAAGCAGGCCCCTGCACCCAGTGAGGCTAGAGTCTACTCCCCAGGCCCCCAGTTGGTATTGTATTGTGTTTTGTACATCTTTGTTGCGTCTGCTGGCGTGCCAAAATAAACCCCATTTTATTCTACAACTTTGTCCTGTCTGGTGCTAGTGATCCCGGTGGTTTAGGTGTTAAAGTACTGGTCTCCCGTGACAGTAGTGCCAACCATATATTTAGTACTGGTAGGTGCACCAAAACCAGAGAACCTTGCACACGGCTGATATGTATAACAGCCAGGTGACCAGATAATGGTTGTTTGTAACAATCCTAATAAGTTGTGCACCACTCCAGACCATGGACTGTGTGGTTGTATAATGAGAGGGGTAATAGTAATGTGTCCATGAGTATAAATAACACAAGATGTCGTGTGAGCTGAAGATCTGAAGTATGCAGATCTATGGCTAACACTAGTACTTAAAGGGTTAAAATACTGTGTAGCAATATGACACTGTTGAGACTCCTAAATGGTCAGATAAGGAGATCTCAGCTAGATAACACACTGTGTAGGGACAATATCAGGTTGTCCATTGACCTAAACCTTAACCTAATAAGTGTTTTACCTCTCCATTTAAGGTAGTGTACTGGCTCCTCAGAATCTATGACGTATTGGAATTGGTTCTGAGTGGGACACCTTGCAGCTACAGATTGTAATTGAATATCCCTAAGTACACTATTATATAGATGGGATAATATATAATTAGCTGGGGTATGTTGTCCCTGTTATTGTATTGATACGTTGCCAGTTGGTTATAATAGACTCCCTCTTAGAGGGCTCCCTTAGACCATCGGGTCTGTCTGGAGCATGTAACTGTGCAGGACCTGAGCCACGCTGCCTTTCCCTGTTGGAGTACAGATCAGCGTCTGTGAACAAGGGCTCTGTGCGTGTACGTGACTGTCTGGTGCCAACGCGCGCGTTTCGCTGCTATTGCGTTGTCAAGGCCAGTAGGAGTATCTCAGGTGTGCTACTTTTTATACACAGGTATCTCTCCATGTGCAGGTGTGTTTGGGGTGGCATCTATAAAGATGTGTCCAAGTTTACTGATTTTGGAGCCGTGGACCACCATGCTAAAATCCCCGGCCCGTCCGTGGGCCAGAAAACAGTGTTTCTTGTAGCCCTGGAGGATTAACGCTACAGGGGTCCAAGCTTCTGAATTTGAACCTGCAGTGTTAATCTTCCACTTAGGAGCCATCAGTTTGGAGAAAAAACATAATGTCCTGTGTGGCCCCTTGATGATGCAGATGACCGAATATGGTCATATAGCCTCCCCCTCATGGTGTGAGCCCCATATTCGGGCATCTACGTCATCCATTGGAAAGGAAATACTGTAAAGCACTTTCTTTCAGAGCTGTGGTGACAAGGATCCATATGGGGAGACAGCTGCGTAACTCATCTAAAAGGTTAGTATCGGTTTTCATCCATGCAGATGGCCCAAAAGGATTAACGCTGTGGTGTCCCATTCAGAAGAGTGGACCCCACAGAGTTAATCCTCCAGGGCCACTTACTGTTTTTAGACCCTGAATCGCACATGGCTGCATTGTGGTCCGGCAGCTGCAAGCGATCATGACATCGAAAACAGTAAAGTGTAATCAGCAGCAATTGAGATTTGAATAAAAGAGGACTCTATATTTAATAATAATAACTGTTTGTTCTTGTATAGTGCTGCTAGTTTTACGTAGCGCTTTACAGAGAAATTTTAGCAGAAACAGTCCCTTTCCTGTGGAGCTTACAATCTATGTTTTTGGTGCGTGAGGCACAGGGAGATAAGGTGACTTGCCCAAGGTCACAAATAATTGACACAGGGAATTGAACTAGGTTCCCCTGTGTTAAACTCAGTTCTAGAGTCAGTGTCTTCACTCACTGAGCCACACTTTCTCCCTAGTAATATAAAAAGAAACAAGTCTAAGCAACTATGGCTGAATAAACAGATAGGGAGGAAAGGAAAGGGGCAGGCTTTTAGAGTCAGAAGGGACAGAGGTATCATATCAGAATTATAAGTGTAGTGCACTTTCCCCCACCCCCTGCGAGATGTGTGGCTAGATATGTATAGCCTGGCCTTCCGGCAGCTATTTCTTTTTCTGGGCCTTTCCTCTGTCAGTCCTGTTAGTGCAGGCAGTAGAAAGGTTAATTCCACCATTAGGCCTGCATGTGTATTTCAGCCTGGAATGTTGTATCAATATTCAAGGGTGGGCCTTGCAACTCTGAGGCTGTCAATCTAATGGTGGATATTGGTTGGAACGCCCCCTGGTGTGTGTGGGCCAATCTGTATCCAGCTCTGGCTTGTAATGAGTCAGAGTTAGAGGCACTACCCAAGGATGTTCAAATTGAGACAGGCCTCCTAAATTGTTAGCTAGTGAGTTAGAGAGTAAGTGGTTCCAGGATCTCTCTCCCTCCACCCATGCCTGGGTTGGAGGGATGGGGGCAAAGAATATCATGCTACTAGTCAGGGCTCTGAGCTAGAGAGAGAAAGAACTGATCATAAAGACTGTTTCTCTGTGCTGGAGCTATCTGCAAATAAAATACAGAAAGACATTGCTGTGTGGATTCATGTCTTTGGGTATGAAGAAGTGTCAGCGAGGGTCCATCCCCTGCAGATCACAGGAGATCCTCACTGGCTGGAGGCACCATCAGAAAACATCAGAGAACAAGGTAATCTGTCCCTCTGTTCCCTGTCCTGGATCTCCCCACACCACAGCGGAGCCCTCGTGTTGCCAGCAGGTTGCAGAACCCAGACCGCTTGAGGTAACCAGTAAGGAGCATACCCCCCATCTCGGGGGGGAGGGGGTAGGATAAAAGGGTTACATATGTGTGGTGAGATAAGGTGACTTGCCCAAGGTCACAAGGAGCTGACACTGGGAATTGAACCAGGTTCCCCGTCGGTGCTAGTCAGTGTCTTTACTCACTGAGCCGTTCCTTCTCCCTAGTGCTCTAATTAGACAAAATTATTGTCATTCATATTATAAGATAAAAATATGATTGATTGGATTTTGCCGACATAAGAAGAGTAAGTTAAGGTAATTGTCTGTTCTTGTAAATAAAACAGTGTCAGTCAACAAGTACTTCCATTTCTAGTCTTTATAAATAAAACAAAAAGAATTATGGAAGTACTGTATAAAGGTAGGTAGCCTACATATAAATGTGGGATGTGTAGGACTATAGAAGGAATGAGGAACACTCACATAAGATAATATAGCTGCCATGGGTGTAGACTGGAGCAAGGAAAAAAATCCAAGCTGCATACACTATATGAAGAAATTACTCAAGTGGACATGTGCAATACTTTTTAATAAAAAATGATCAATGTTTCAGTCCTACTTTGGACTTTTCTCAAGATGGATGTGTAGGACTATCAGTTGGTAAGTCTCTAATGTCCCTTTTTTAATGATTACAAAAATGATTGTTTTCCTTTCCATGTAATAAGTTGAATAGCCTTAAGCTTGGGGGCAGCATGTTGGCATGGACACTGCCCCCTACCTTTTACCTTGCCATTTTTGTGCAGATTTTTTAATAGTGTAGCCCCCTTTCCCTGTGCCTACATGGCAACTATGTGTGCTGCTATACCTCTTTGCTCACAGGAGGACTAAGCTTCTGCCTCTGGGAGCCTGGGGGGAACTCTTTCTCCTTGCAGTGCAGCGCCTCCACCCATGAGGGAACCCAGCACTGGCGGAATAACCCCTCACAGGAAGCAATACACAGTGAAGAATAATACACCACACAATGTATATAACTAAGGTTTACTGCATACACCTACTAACACATACACACTTACAATAACGGTAATAACTGTACCCACAGTGTACACCCAATTGACCCCACACGTGGTTGTTCCCCCAAAGTACTGAGGGTGCCGTGGCATCAATACCGCTGTCGTCCTGTCCCAGCAATTCCCACCCAAGTGTGAGGTAGCGCTACCCCCTGTGGATGTAGGTGCATGTTGGGTACCTGCTGGGTACTCCAGTACCCAGGTGATGCTTGGCATAGTGAGTTTGTGCAGGTCCCACTCAGTGTGGCCTCCAACACAAATCCCCTCTCTCCTAAGGGTCCTGACCCTCCTCGCAGAGTGAGCTCCAGCTGGAGGGTCTCACACAATGTCTCTGGATTCTGTGACCTGGTTCCAGGCCACAGGGCGCCGAGTGGCCGTCCGGTCACTGGTGCAGAAATAACAATAAGGCGAAGATTCCCTATCTGGGGCCTTTCCTGCAGCACTCCTCTACTGGTGTCTCAGGACCTAACTAGGGCCTAGGGGCAAGGTCTAGGCCTAGCCCAGGAAGCACTGCTCCCTGGACACTACATTCTCCTTTTGCTTCTCCGTCCAGACTGACTTGCGGGCTTTTCGCGCGTGGAGGATATCCTGTTCCTTGCAGTGCTCGCATCCCATTGGCTGGTACAGTCCCATGTGCTGCAGTCCCTACCTCTAGGGTTTCTGGGACTTGTAGTCCCGCGTCTGCAGAGCCATCCTAAGATGGCCACCACACTCCTCACACTGCGCATGCGTGCCTCACTACATTGTGCATGTGCGATTACCAAAATGGCCGCCCTCACACTCCCAATCGTGCACAGCTCCGACCAACTACTTGACAGCTCCCGCGCACCGGAGGCAGGTAGGGGCACTCAGCTACATCAGAACAGGAGTAATAGTGCTTTATTGGCAGAATTCAGAGATAGTGGTGGTGTGGGTGTGGAGTTTGGCATGAAAGGTGTTTTAAGACATTGGGATGTAACAATTATTGATTTCAAATGTATTTGTTATGGTATGTTAATTTTGTTTTCCTTATTTATTATTTTTAAATACATAAAAAATGCATGCTATATAATTTCGGGTATCTTTTTCACAGATCCACAAATCTGCTTAATTTCCCCAATTTTTATATCATAGTGTGCTTAAGCTGCAGACAGGGTTTCTGGTTAGTGACATGCA
This sequence comes from Ascaphus truei, assembly GCF_040206685.1. Taxonomy (NCBI): domain Eukaryota; kingdom Metazoa; phylum Chordata; class Amphibia; order Anura; family Ascaphidae; genus Ascaphus; species Ascaphus truei. The sequence goes on along the minus strand of NC_134484.1, from coordinate 43,066,811 downwards.
AGTAAGTAGGCATCAATTTTAGTTTCCTATTCACATTTATTGTTACGTGGATGGCTTAACTATCTTGCCTACTGCATTAAATAACTTATAAAGCTAAGTCTGGGTCAAGAAAGATACAAAATGAGTGGACCCACTCAATGATTGGTATTTCATTTTGGATTCATTCATTTGAGCTTGTTCACTGATTCTGTATTATGGTAATGGTTGTTAACCGGACGCCTACAGATGTAGGAAGATTTACCGTTCCCGGTATCGCAATAAGACGTGAGGTTCCACCCGTGGAAAGACTGTGGACAAGCCACGGAATGCCTATGCAATGACATCCTGCGGTTCTGTTTTTTTTTAATTGCAATTTCAGTATCTTTCCGCCAGATGGCACATTGAATATCTTTGTTGATGGCCGCAGTGAAGATATTGAACAGCACAAGTACTTAACAATACAAATAATAATATTTGAATATTACTATGGTTTTACACACAAATATTTGTAATATTCTGTTACTGTGAAAGGGTTTATTCTAAGATCATGCAACTTAAGGGAGCCGAAAAATCTTTTACACCATAACTACCTTTTTTAACAATAACATTCTCTGCAATGCTGCAATCACAATTGTTTCTTGTAAAAAAACCACTTATTATATGAAACACATACTGTCCTGTCTGTGCATACCAGGGAAATGTGCTCTTTGCATGTTTTACATACTACACATATGTAACCCCCCCTACCCCTACCCCTGGCAGCAGAGGGTAGGGTGTACATGTGTGAACAAAGTCCTGCTCTGCTCCCGATGGGATTAGTGTGCCAGCTCCTTGGTCAGTTACCTGTGATCTCAGGGTTCCCATTGGCAGGTTCAGGCCTTGGCTGTAATGGAAGGTATTTGGTGGGTTGGAGGACAAGATAAGAAATAGGGTGCCAGGAGCTTTTGCAACTCACAGGTATTTTATTGATAGGCACACACCAGCTCCAGGCTTGCATAGGATCCATTATTATCATTTAGAGCACAATACCTCATTAGACAGGTTCCCTGTATAATACTCTCTTCAGGGCAAGTTCCCTCGGTGCCCCTTCCCATTCAGGTAAGTACTTCTGGATCAGTCTTGGCCTCTAAGTCAACCACAAATCTTTTGGGCTTCCTAGCTTCTAGCACACTGCATCCCAAAATACTGCTGCAGCCTGAATATCACTCAGGAAGGGCTTACTTCTATTCTCTTGGTCTTGTATGTGTCTCCCAGGAGCTGGGTTTCCAGGCAGTCTTCCCATAGCAGTCCATGGTCCTCCCTGTTCCAACTGTCATATAATTCACTAACTCACTAACTTACTAACTTACTCCTAAATTACTAACTCACTAACTCACTCCTAACTCCTCAACTGTCTCCCCCTCAACTGTCTTAATCTTAACAGTCATACATCTCACAGCCTCACTGGTTGCCTAGCAACATGTGAACTGCAGACTCTGAAGCTGTGACATACTCCTATAAAAAAGTAAGGGGACTATCTATCTACTACAACTGCCTCTCCTCACTGTCCTCCCTGTCCCTGTCCTACAACTGCTTACTGACTAAACTGTCCCTTTTTTAAATGTCAGTGCGAGCTCCCTCGCGCTACAAACTGCCTTTACTGCAATTGCAGCCGCCCTATTGACTAAGCCGCAGCATGTGACATTCCCGTGAGGCTCATGGGACTTGTAGTCCCTGCGCGGAGCCTTTTCTGTAATGGCCACCGCACCTGCACTTCTCAGCGCATGTGCTACCTACTTCGCATGCGTGGCCAATCACAACATGGCCGCCGCAAGTACTCCCGCGCATCTGCGCATGTGCGAGCACAGCGCGCGTGCATGCGCATAGCAAACATGGCGGCGCCCTGCAGTGGGAGCCGCCGGTAAGCTCGTCGCCACCCGCAACAGCCCCCCACAGCAGTGGAGGTAAGGGGGGGGGGAACGGAGGACCGGGGAGCCAGAGGGGACCTGGCTACACATACTATACAGTAAGTAAAAGAATACTACAAGAAGATCTGGACTCTGCACTTCAAAAACAACTACAACCTTGTTACCGTGAGAATTTTACTTTCTAAATGCTCTGATAATTTGTACTCTTCCTACCCTCAAATACCTGGGAAGTCTCTCCTCCTGCATCTCACCATGCCCTCCCTCTTGCTTTTCTGTTAACTGTTTCCTCACTCCTTTATAAACGTTTCTGTTCTCTCTAAATTCCCCACAACCCTCCTATTCCACATTTCTTCATCTCTCCTCCCATCCACCTATATCTGTGCCCATACACTGCACCATTATTTATACACCTCTTTCAAAATAACTTTGTTACCCCTCAATAAAAAGCACCCCCACACATCCTCTATTCACACCCTCTTTCTACTCCTTCCTGCTGCTGGGGATATCACTCCTAATCCCAAACTCAGACATAAACACACCTGCTCTCACCATGCCTCCCTGCCATCTCCTCCCATTCAAATGGTGTTAACCTTCTGATTTTAGCCTGACCAACCTTAACATTTGCCCCACAAATCAAGCATCCCAATAGCCTGCACTCATGGCTATTGTCCCACATCCACAGTAACTCCTACCACCCATTGTCTCTGTAAGTTTCCCATCATACCTCTTAGATTGTAAGATCTTCGGGGGTACGTATTTCCTTCCTATTGTCTAAGTTTGCTGAGTGTAATGTATTTTTATAATTCCCTGTATTGTATTCTTTGTGAAGCGCGGAGTACACTTTTGGCGCTATATAAATAAAGACATACAATACAACACAGTAAGTGATACACCATGGAACACATGTATGCATGTCATGGCTGGTTGAACACTTGTCTACACATGCATATCAGAGCACATTTCAATGTTTTCCTTGTTAACATACTTTTTTTTTTTTTATACTTTTTAATCACTATTGACCAAAACAAACTCTACCATGCATGTTCTAAAATAAAAGATTCACCCTTGTGTATTGTGGCCATTAAAAAAACTATTAACTATGGAAAATACCTTTGAAGCATTAACTTGGCATACTATTGTGTTTGCAAGTGTGAGAAATTAATAAGTATTGCTTGGAGTACTCATTTCTTGAATGACACAGCAGGCGACTTTGCCTAACAAAGTGGACTCAGACAGTGAGCTGTTGATGCAAACAAAGAAAAAACAAAAGAGAGTTAAGCACCTTAAGATTCTACAAAGCCTCACACACAGAAAACCCCTCTCACCCCAGTCCTAAAACCCCAAAAGCCCAAACAGTGGTAGTTGAATGGGAAAATTTTATTAAGAGAGGTGAGATAGAACTGTGCAGTTACCTTAACTGATTCCCAACAAGCTCTGAGAAACCCCAACCAATACCACACAATATATATATATGCATATAAGGCTTTGTTTATAGTGGAGAGTGGCCGTCCTCTCCAGCGCTGAGGCTTACCTCTTGATGGTGCTTCTAAATCCAGGATTGTGCAATGTTGGCTTTCTCCTTCAAGATGGGAACATGTACGTTGTGTTTCTCTACCCAGGCGGGGTTGCCACCTCTCCGGGTTTCACCCGGAGACTTCGGGCTACGGGTTTGTCCCTGAAATCTCCAGGTGGGTGGGTTGTTACATACAGGGCAGGCATAGTAAGTGACTTCTCATTGCAACATCATAGATCACTCACAGATCCTTTGCATTTCTCACAGGACTACCTGCAGAACTCATTTCCTTCCTTCGCTGCCTACTACATCCGTGTCACCGTCCTATGTTCTACTGTGCATGCTCACACGTAGGGGATCATGGGAGTTGTAGTTTTTATTAGACATGATCGATTGACACATATAAGCAACACAGTAACATTCCCAGAAACCTCACTAGGGAACACACACCCATGTCTCTCTCTCTCTCTCTCTCTCTCTCTCTCTCTCTCTCTCTCTCTCTCTCCTCCCTCTCTCTCCTCCCTCTCTCTCCTCCCTCTCTCTCCTCCCTCTCTCTCCTCCCTCTCTTCTCCTCCTCCCTCTCTTCTCCTCCTCCCTCTCTTCTCCTCCTCCCTCTCTTCTCCTCCTCCCTCTCTTCTCCTCCTCCCTCTCTTCTCCTCCTCCCTCTCTTCTCCTCCTCCCTCTCTTCTCCTCCTCCCTCTCTTCTCCTCCTCCCTCTCTTCTCCTCCTCCCTCTCTTCTCCTCCTCCCTCTCTTCTCCTCCTCCCTCTCTTCTCCTCCTCCCTCTCTTCTCCTCCTCCCTCTCTTCTCCTCCTCCCTCTCTTCTCCTCCTCCCTCTCTTCTCCTCCTCCCTCTCTTCTCCTCCTCCCTCTCTTCTCCTCCTCCCTCTCTTCTCCTCCTCCCTCTCTTCTCCTCCTCCCTCTCTTCTCCTCCTCCCTCTCTTCTCCTCCTCCCTCTCTTCTCCTCCTCCCTCTCTTCTCCTCCTCCCTCTCTTCTCCTCCTCCCTCTCTTCTCCTCCTCCCTCTCTTCTCCTCCTCCCTCTCTTCTCCTCCTCCCTCTCTTCTCCTCCCCCCTCTCTTCCTCTCTCTCTCTTCTCCTCCCCCCTCTCTTCCTCTCTCTCTCTTCTCCTCCCCCCTCTCTTCCTCTCTCTCTCTTCTCCTCCCCCCTCTCTTCCTCTCTCTCTCTTCTCCTCCCCCCTCTCTTCCTCTCTCTCTCTTCTCCTCCCCCCTCTCTTCCTCTCTCTCTCTTCTCCTCCCCCCTCTCTTCCTCTCTCTCTCTTCTCCTCCCCCCTCTCTTCCTCTCTCTCTCTTCTCCTCCCCCCTCTCTTCCTCTCTCTCTCTTCTCCTCCCCCCTCTCTTCCTCTCTCTATCTTCTCCTCCCCCCTCTCTTCCTCTCTCTCTCTTCTCCTCCCCCCTCTCTTCCTCTCTCTCTCTTCTCCTCCCCCCTCTCTTCCTCTCTCTCTCTTCTCCTCCCCCCTCTCTTCCTCTCTCTCTCTTCTCCTCCCCCCTCTCTTCCTCTCTCTCTCTTCTCCTCCCCCCTCTCTTCCTCTCTCTCTCTTCTCCTCCCCCCTCTCTTCCTCTCTCTCTCTTCTCCTCCCCCCTCTCTTCCTCTCTCTCTCTTCTCCTCCCCCCTCTCTTCCTCTCTCTCTCTTCTCCTCCCCCCTCTCTTCCTCTCTCTCTCTTCTCCTCCCCCCTCTCTTCCTCTCTCTCTCTTCTCCTCCCCCCTCTCTTCCTCTCTCTCTCTTCTCCTCCCCCCTCTCTTCCTCTCTCTCTCTTCTCCTCCCCCCTCTCTTCCTCTCTCTCTCTTCTCCTCCCCCCTCTCTTCCTCTCTCTCTCTTCTCCTCCCCCCTCTCTTCCTCTCTCTCTCTTCTCCTCCCCCCTCTCTTCCTCTCTCTCTCTTCTCCTCCCCCCTCTCTTCCTCTCTCTCTCTTCTCCTCCCCCCTCTCTTCCTCTCTCTCTCTTCTCCTCCCCCCTCTCTTCCTCTCTCTCTCTTCTCCTCCCCCCTCTCTTCCTCTCTCTCTCTTCTCCTCCCCCCTCTCTTCCTCTCTCTCTCTTCTCCTCCCCCCTCTCTTCCTCTCTCTCTCTTCTCCTCCCCCCTCTCTTCCTCTCTCTCTCTTCTCCTCCCCCCTCTCTTCCTCTCTCTCTCTTCTCCTCCCCCCTCTCTTCCTCTCTCTCTCTTCTCCCCCCTCTCTCTCTCTTCTCCTCCCCCCTCTCTTCCTCTCTCTCTCTTCTCCTCCCCCCTCTCTCTCTCTCTTCTCCTCCCCCCTCTCTCTCTCTCTCTTCTCCTCCCCCCTCTCTCTCTCTTCTCCTCCCCCCTCTCTCTCTCTCTCTTCTCCTCCCCCCTCTCTCTCTCTCTCTTCTCCTCCCCCCTCTCTCTCTCTCTCTTCTCCTCCCCCCTCTCTCTCTCTCTCTTCTCCTCCCCCCTCTCTCTCTCTCTCTTCTCCTCCCCCCTCTCTCTCTCTCTTCTCCTCCCCCCTCTCTCTCTCTCTCTTCTCCTCCCCCCTCTCTCTCTCTCTCTTCTCCTCCCCCCTCTCTCTCTCTCTCTTCTCCTCCCCCCTCTCTCTCTCTCTCTTCTCCTCCCCCCTCTCTCTCTCTCTTCTCCTCCCCCCTCTCTCTCTCTCTCTTCTCCTCCCCCCTCTCTCTCTCTCTCTTCTCCTCCCCCCTCTCTCTCTCTCTCTCTTCTCCTCCCCCCTCTCTCTCTCTCTCTTCTCCTCCCCCCTCTCTCTCTCTCTCTTCTCCTCCCCCCTCTCTCTCTCTCTCTTCTCCTCCCCCCTCTCTCTCTCTCTCTTCTCCTCCCCCCTCTCTCTCTCTCTTCTCCTCCCCCCCCTCTCTCTCTCTCTTCTCCTCCCCCCCCTCTCTCTCTCTCTTCTCCTCCCCCCTCTCTCTCTCTCTCTTCTCCTCCCCCCTCTCTCTCTCTCTCTTCTCCTCCCTCCTCTCTCTCTCTCTCTTCTCCTCCCCCCCCTCTCTCTCTCTCTTCTCCTCCCCCCCCTCTCTCTCTCTCTTCTCCTCCCCCCCCTCTCTCTCTCTCTTCTCCTCCCCCCCTCTCTCTCTCTCTCTTCTCCTCCCCCCCCTCTCTCTCTCTCTTCTCCTCCCCCCCCTCTCTCTCTCTCTTCTCCTCCCCCCTCTCTCTCTCTCTCTTCTCCTCCCCCCTCTCTCTCCTCCCCCTGTCTCTCTCTTCTCCCCTCTCTCTCTCTCTTCTCCCTCTCTCTCTCTCTCTTCTCCCTCTCTCTCTCTCTCTTCTCCCCCCGCCTCTCTCGTCTCCCCCCTCTCTCTCTTTTCAGTAAAGCTGCTTCAGCTCATCCCTTTTGATAGCAATAAGGTAACCTTGTCTTTGTTAAATTAACTCAAGTAAAGTAAACTGAGATAAACCATTGTAATAAATTAATATTGATCAGCGACAACTCTGTCTGCAACAATTGTCATCAGCATTAGTTATAAATATAGCCTGGAGCTCCCGTGGCTCCTGGAGACCCCCCTTCCCTGGCGCAGCTCGATCGCGGGTATTGAAAAACCCGACGGCTGCTTCCAAGGGTGGGGGCTGGAGCAGGGAGCAGCGCGGCTTCTCCTGCCTGCGGCCGGTTGCCGGGGACGCGATCGGGCCGTTGCTAAGGCCGCGATCGCATCTCTAAGGTCCCGGCGGCCGCAGAGCAGGGCGCCGCCATTGAGGACCGTCTCGCGCATGCGCAGTGGACGCGTAGGCGCAGGGAAAGCCCCAGAGCTAGGGATAGCTCGCGCGAGCATAGGGACAGCTCAGGGAGAAGAGAGAAAGCCCGGGAAAGCTTGCGCACGCGCAGTGGAGGGTAAGGAAAGCCCGCGAACCCCTAGCCTACCAGGGAAGGCTCTGAGCTGGGACTACATATCCCATGAGCCTCTGTATGCCCCATGTGACACCAGGGAGCCAATAGGGCTTAGGGAGCTCCTGGGAAAAGGATACATTTCGCGGGCAGAGAGCTGCGTAGTCAGTCAGGAAGAAGCAGAGCAAGGAGGCAGACAAGGGAAGGAGGTAGGGTACAGGAGAGAGGGACTCCCCTGTATTAGGCCAGCACCCCCTTGGTCCAAGATAGCTCTGATGTTACCCTAAGATAGGAGTGTTGCCAGGGACTGCCTTAGAGTAAGGGACCCTGTCACTCCAGTAGTTAGAAGTCAGTTACTAGTGGGTAATTGGTTAGGGAGATCCTAGAGAGGGACGCGGCCCTAGTTTAGAGTGCTGCACTGTCAGAGTCACAGCGGGCATTGCTGTGAGGTCTGACAGGCAGGCACCTTGTTTAGCAGCACGTTGGCTGTTAGAGTTAGTGAGGCTTAGGGATGTGGGTAGTTAGGGGAGTGGGACAGGTCCTGACCCTTTAGGCTCATAGGAGTATCCCAAGCCACCATAGGTTGCTGTATTATAGGGATGGCCTATAGTGCAGCACGTACCCCTTATGTAGGTAGGGACACAGAGAAGTATCGTTGTTCCCGTGAAGCGGTTGGACCCACGTTGGGGTCCACAGAGACTGTTCCGGAGTGGGACCGCTCGAGCGGTCCACGTACAAGGAGTGTAGTGGAGGATCAGAAGGAGGCATCGCCCGACTGATCCTTTGAGAAGACTGTTGCGGACCCGGAGTGCTCGGCAGGTATTATACCAACACATGTGCACCAACAGGCCTAGAGGTTTTAGTGACTGCGCAGTCACCCATTGACTATCTCCGTAGGAGTACGGGACATTGGGTGTGGGGGGTTTCACTGGACACTGGGTGGGATCACCTAGTGTTGGGGAAACGTCCTGCGAGACGTCACGGGTAGTGTCTCCTCGTGAGAGGGACACAGGTTATGAGGTTATGTAAATGTGATGATATTCTCCATGCATATTAGTAAAGCCCTTAGTTATTATAATCACTGTGTGTGTGGTTTCTGATTGGGTTCCTATGTAGGGTCATTCTACACTTCCCTAGAATCCTACATAGGTGGAGGCGATGAAAGAAGATCCGTTCCAGAGGATTCACCTCAGGCTCTCATTAGCGGAGGCTCAGACCTCCTGTGAGCCTGCAGGTATACGCACCACACCGGTAACACCACATGTTCTACTCACCCACACTATATATGAGATTGGGTGGGGTGGAATACCCGTTACATAAATAATAGAAATAGCGTAAGGTAATATATAATTCCATAAACAATTAACGCAGCAATTGTGCCCTCAACAGCAATGTCTCCCGCCATCTCCCCCTGCAACTACTGTCAATATGGCTGCGCGGCGTCAAATGGCGCTACGTTGCCATGCCAACGGGAACGTCATGTAACGTAACAGCATCACGTGATGCCCGTTGCCATGACAGTGAGACGCCACATGATGTCACGTCATGCGATGCCACGTTGTCATGGCAACTTGACGCCGCGTGACGTTACATAGCATCCCGTTGTCATGGCAACACAGTGTCATTTAAAAAAAAAAATATCCAGGTTGGCCGTCAGTCGAAGGTGGCAACACTGTACCTAGGCATAAAGCCAACAGTGTCCATGGCAGAATGGCAAAATTTGTAAGGGATTCTTTTAGGGACTACTTCAATGAAGAGGGAGCAGTGCCATGGCAAAATGACATGTAGCGTAGTTGTTGTATCACATATCAATCGGTAACAAGCAACAGCTGGTTTAAACTAGTATCCATCAATAGTTGATATGTTTAAACATGTATAAAAATGTTGAATATGTGTATAATAATTTTACAATAAATGTGTGGTGAACGTTTGCCAGTTGTGTGTGAATTTTTTAACTTGTTTACCCTTTGAAACACACTGTGGTTATTTGACAAACAAGGTGTTCACATTCTACAGCCATCCAAAATGTGAGGTTATTTGCAGGTGACCACTGGCTATGCTCATCTTTATCACAAACATATTGTGTCCTGTTTTTATGTGGTTGTGGCGTAGTGACGTTTGAGTGCAATTCGGTCACTCTGCTTGTTTGTGTGTGTTGGTGTCAGCCATGTGGCCACATCCTATGTCCCTGAAGTTTCTATATAAAAAGAACATATACATTGAACAACAAAACAGTACAATGTTCTTAAACAGACTATACATTTTATTTTAAAGTGCAACGCAAAACTGTGTAAAAAATAAACAGTACAAACATATAAATATAACTTAAACATGTGAAAAAACGCGGCATATAATGCTACATGTACTAAAGGGAAGATTGATATTCCTACATCGTCTCAATGATGAGATCCTGCAGTCTTTTCCTGTAGCGCATTTTTCGTAGTGTATCCATTGGCATTAGATACTGGACGAAAGTGCGGTAGTACTCCATTTCTTCATTATATTCCTCCTGGTTTATCATTTTGTCCATTATGGATATTTTTTGCGCTTCCATGTCGACCATTTGTTTGCGCAGGTCGTTGGTTGTCTTCTTTTTTTTTGCAGGGGGTTCTGGGCACTCCACACACTCCTGTTCTGGATCCTCTTCAACAAACGACAATTCTACAACTGTTGAATTGTGGCTGTTCTCTTGGGACTCCAGATTGCACTCAGTTTGTGCAGGAACCATTTGCCCTCTTAAAAAGAGCATATTTTAGATGTACAGCCAGGTTGACGTTGGTTCGATGGTGCTTGGTCCTGGGTCCCCCGAACGTGGAGTCTTTTCTTTTCTGAGCTCCCTTCTGAAAGCGTCACACAGGTTTTTCCATTTTTTTTTTACACCGGCAGCTATAATAAAACAAAAACAAAGAAAGAAATTAGAACATATATAACGTTTTGAATGATTTTTTTCCCCCCCATAAATGGATTCACACTATATGGGGTTATACAAAAGACAACAACAACAACATCGACTAGGTAGGCCATGCAGACACTGCATAGCACATCTGGCGCTAAAGGGTGTATGGATCAATGCGGATGTAGAGAGAGTATTTTTAAATATATACACACATATATATATATACACGCACACACACACATATATAATGTATGTTATCAATAAACATATGTGAAATTTAAATGACTTACGTGTAAAGTCCAAAGTCTTGGCTATCTCCTTCCACAGTTGGTCATTCAACATGCGATCATGGTACCATTTTGACCGCTGGTTCTATAGTGCCTCTCTCGATGAGACTTCTTCGATCAGCTGTTCTATTTTGCTTGAATCCATTTTCTTTTACTAAAATAGATAAATGTTATATCCTATTTTTTTATTTTATTGTAAACACACCAAAGTACAATGTATATTTTGGTGACATAAGTGATGTAAAAATGTCAGGTGTGTGTCCAGCTAGGGTGTGAGCGTGGGTGTTCAGTACGGGTGGTGCGTTGGTAGTGAGTGCTGGCTGTGGGGGTCCCGCTAGAGTGTGAGGCGGGTGTCTGGTGAGTGCGGGCGGCGGCTGGTGAGTGATGTTGGTGTGGAGGGGTGCGAGGGCGGCGGGTGGTTGTGAAGCAGGAGTGCGTGCGGGTGAAAGGCAGAGGCAGGAGGGCAGATGGGGAGTGGGGGATGGAGGAGGAGTGGGGGGGGTGAAGGGATTGGGAGCATATGTATTGTGACATCATGTATGGAGCCGCCGGCCTTGCTTCCCCGCTGGCTCGGCGCCTGGCACCCCTCCCCCCCTTGTTCGCCCGATGGGTCGTCCGCTGCCCCCCCCCGGTTCCCCTGGCTGCATATACAGGGGTCACACCCTGCCACCCGGCTGCATATACAGGGGTCACACCCTGCCCCCCGGCCTTGCTCCCATGCTGGCTCGGCGCCCGATTGCCCCCCGCTTGTTCCCACCATGTCTCGTCCGCTCCTCCCCCCGCCTGGTTCCCCGATGTCTCGGCCGCATCCTTCGGCCCACCCCACCCCCTGCCGGCAGCAGGAGGAAGCGCCGAGGCGGGAGGCAGCAGGGCTGAGTGAGGTACGGGGGACATGTATGGCCGCTCCTCCCCCCCCTGCCCAGTTCCCCGATGTCTCGGCCGCATCCCCCCCCCCCCCTGCCGGCAGCATCAGCAGGAGGAAGTGCAGAGGCGGGAGGCAGCGGGGCTGAGTGAGGTACGGGGGAGATGTATGGGCGCTACCCCCAGCCCGGTTCCCCGATGTCTCGGCCGCATCGCCCCCTCCCCCCCACCCCGCCGGCAGTAGCAGCAGGAGGAAGCGCTGAGGCAGGAGGCAGCGGGGCTGAGTGAGGTACGTGGGATATGTATGGCCACTCCCCCCACCCCCGCCTGGTTCCCCGATGTCTTGGCCGCATCCTCCCCCCCTGCCGTCAGCAGCAGCAGGAGGAAGCGCCGAGGTGAGGTACGGGAGACATTCACGGGGTGCAGGGGTGTGAGAGGCGGCGGGAGGGGTGAGAGCGCAGGGATGTGAGGTGAATATATATATAAATATATATCCTATATATCCAACATATCATATATATATATATATAAATATATTACATATATATATATATATATATATATATATATATATCCCCTCATATATCCAGATAGGGGAGCGGAGGGAAGGGGGAGCAGGGGGAAGGGGGAGCGGAGGGAAGGGGGAGCGGAGGGAACGGGAAGCAGAGCTACCTCTCTCTCTGCATTTGCTGGAAAATGGCCGCTGTCAGGTGTAAGCTAATTTCTGTGCTGCTCTCTGATTGGATGGCAGTGCGGTCATGTGACCGCACCTCCTCTCCAGCAAGCACAGAAACACAGATTTGCTGTCGCTGGATGCTGAGCGAGGTTCCGCACGCGTGAGCACGCAAGTGGAAGCTTTCACTCAGAATGGCACCATAATATATAATGAGTCTCAGAATATATGCTAAGCGCGCCTCAGCGCGGATCAGCAAGCACTACGCCACTATAAACACAGCCTAAGTGTCAAAAGGAGTGCTGGTGGGCGTGGCTAAGTGTATACAACAAAAAACAGAAATGCCCAAAGCTACAAAGCTAAAGCGTCTTAAACCTGCTGCCACTTACAAGGCATGACCATAGCAGGGCCTAACACTCACCTGGGTTAAAATTCTTATTTACCTGTATAATTAGAGGAAGAATGATCACATTGGATCTTTCGTAACCTGGCAAAATGAAACTAACCTGCCAACTTGGAAAGTGGGGAGGGCAAGCTTAAACCTTGGGGGGTGGGGGCACTTACCTTTTTAATGTGTGCCGCTGGTCTCAGTTGCTTATGGGAGGTAAGTGCTACGGTCATGCCTTGTAAAGTGGCAGCTTGCTTAAGACGCTTTGGCCAAAGGGTTAAACTAAATGACCCTTTTTACAAGAGATATATAGGTATTGCAGTGTATATTTTTGGCACATTGGAAGTAGCTTTGGGCATTTCTGTTTTTTGTTGTATACAGTTACTTTAACTATAAGGTAAATAACATTCAAGGGTAGTTCTACCAGTAGTTGTGCCAATTACAACATAGTTAAATGTCACGTTGCATGGCCGCAGTCACTTTGCACTCTCGTACCTTCCATAACATGGTATATAAGGAGGGCAAAAAGAAAATAAAGTTGCAGGGATGTGAAGTTAAAGAATGAGAAAGGAATTTGTGGATGACGGGAAATTGTAACAATTTTCTGGGTAGTGTAGTCAAGATGAAAGGAAGGCTAGTCATCAGCCAGAGAGGTCCAGTCCAGACAGAAGGACGTTTATTCAGGATGGCGGCAAGTTCAAAGCCCCGCTGGGTGACATGCCACCAAATATGTCTTATATGCACCATGGCCACCCAATAAAGATGAGACTGGAGCTATGTGGGATGCAGAACTCATTATAATTAAGTAATAATCCCTGAAGAACAGGGCATTACTGGCCAATAATGCCCTGGCTGGAAGAGTTGAAGGACAGAGGCGAAGCTGAGGGACTTTAACCCAGCCAGGGCATTATTGGCTAGTAATGCCTGTTCTGGGGGGATTACAGGCAGTCCTCATTTTACAACGCTTCGCTTTACAACGAATGGCTTATCCAACGCTATGCAATGCATACCTATATTCATTTTTACAATGCCAAAATGGCTTATCCAACGCTCTTACAACGCTTTGCAACGTTGTGTATGTGTGTATATATATACACATTCACATAAACAACGTTGCAAAGCGTCATAAGAGCGTATATATATATATATAATATTATACTATATAATATATTATACTATATAATATATTATTTATTATGTTACATTATATATATAATACAGTATATACACTATATAATTTATGTGTGTGCTGCATATCTTATTGCCTGCATAAAATATTTGGTGTATTTTAGTGTTAAAAATGCCTTCAGGAACGGAATCTTTCATTTAAACAGTGTTCCTGTGGGAAAATGTGTTTCGCTTTACAACGTTTCACTATCCAACGCCATTTTGAGTAACGCATTGTGTCGGATAACCGAGGACTGCCTGTATTACTATTACAGGCTAAATGTATTCTTTTCCCCTAAATAGACTCTTTTGTAAAGTTATATAGATTTTTTAATTAAAATAAAATGGTAAATACATTAAAGCACCTCTATATACACTTACACTGTGTAAACAGACACACACACACAAACACACTGCAGCTCTACACACAAACAACAGCTACACGCACAAACACAACACAAACTGCTTCTACACACAAACTCTGTAGCTACATCCAACCTCTGCTGCTGCTACACACACACATACAACACAACAGCACCACACACACTGCAGCTCTATGCACACACAAACACACGCGCGCGCTGCAGCTATACACACACAAACTCTGCAGCACACACACAAACACACACACACTCTGCATCATACACACCCACTCTCCAGCAGACACACACACAAACTCTGCAGCTACACACACACAAAAACTCTGCAGCAGCCACACACACACAAACTCTGCACCATACGCACTGTAGCTCTACACACACACACACACATATACAAGCTGCAGCTACACACACACACACAAACTCTGCAGCTACACACACACAAACTCTGCAGCACATACACACACACTCTGCAGCAGACACACACACAAACTCTGCAGCAGACACACACACAAACTCTGCAGCAGACACACACTCTGCAGCAGACACACACATGCAAACTCTGCAGCAGACACACAAACTCTTCAGCAGACACACAAACTCTCTAGCGGATACACAAACTCTGCAGCCGACACACACAAACTCTGCAGCAGACACTCTCACACACACACACACACACATATTCTGCAGCAGACACACACTAGATATGCAGAAACTGCAGCTACAAACAAACTCTGCAGACAGACACTTACTTTGTAGCTACAAATACTCTCTCCGTCCTCTCACTGTGTTCATGGAGCTGTGTTCACGGTGGGAGGGGGAGGAGTAAAGCTGCTTCCTGGCCAAAACCCTGCCCTGTCTGAGAGCTGTTCCTGCCTCCTGACCAAACTCCTGCCCTGTCTCAGAGCTGTTCTAACAAAAGGAGAAGCTGATTGGCTACAAATAAACACTTTGCAAGCTGCCAAAAATTCCAGGCGTTACTGAACGAATAATGCCCGGAATTTAAACCAATCAGAGAGCAGGGATTTCAATAATGCCTGGAATTTTACAGCTTTAGCCTATAATATATAATTATAAACAATAATCAGTGTTTGTGCGTGGACATGAGTACTGTACTTCTTTGAGTATCTTCTGCATCTTTTGCCATTTGCCCATAGAACAAACAAACTAGTTTTTATTGCAAACTAAGCAGTGTAGGTTTTGATATCCATTAAAATAAATCAGTTTGGTCATATTGAAGCCTTAAAGGCCTGCTCTAAGTATCCTTTTACTCTGTGTTTTTTATACAGGCTGATAATGGCCATGTCAGAACTTTATTCATAGAGTGTAATTCAGATAATTATTGGCAGAGAACTCTGGGGAAAATTCCTTGACCCAAGTTGACGGGCATTGAAATGGAACCAGTATACCACAGTCGTCATACCAGAATATTTGGGATTTATTGTGGGTATTGTGCCTTGGAACACAGTTGGATAGTTGAGTCTTTAACTGAGGTTTGTGTTTATTCATGTGCATTACTGTTGGTTTACTCCACTGTCTGGTGAACGTTCAGTGGCTTTAATCAAAATCTGATCTCTACATGAAACTCTTGTCTATTTGTAATTTTAAGGAACAAGGCCAGTTAAAGATATGGGTGAAAGGACATTCCTTTTGAATTTTTTTTGTCTGGAATGTGCAGATTTACAGAATAAAATGAGGGACATTTTGTATATTGTGTACTACTAATGCAACTCTGCAGTACCGTATATACTTGCTGTGTTTGTGATTATCACAATATGACTGGATTCAACAGTGATATTCTTGTCATTCCATTTAAAGAAAATCTGTTGTTAAGCCATACATTTTTGTTAATATTTAATATTCATGAAAACCTGGTTTTGATTTTCTGGTTGTATACCAGTTAACTCCTTGTTTTAGCAGTCTCCAAATGGAGATTCCTTTAGGCGATATACTGTACTCCTTTAATGTATCCAAATTAACATCTGATTTATTTTTCTTAAAAGAAGTGTACCGCACTCTGACTGCAGGCTTCAGGAAGAGTCAAACATTTTCTTTTTTGTATTTGGAAGAAACTGGTTTTACTGTATATGTAAATAAAAAAATGTCTTCATGCACCCCTTGTCATGTGGTTGGCGGGTGGGGGGAAAGGGAAAGCAGGCACTGAGAACTTACTTACATTAAACATAAAATTGCAGCATTTTATGCAATAAAAGCACATCAATTGTTTTTCACACAAGGCACCCTTAAAGTTAGTGTGAGGCACTTCTGGGTCAGGCTGAGGCCCGGTGTCGGCGCTGCACGCGTGCCTGCCAAGCTGGCAGCGCTTGTAGCTGTGATCCCCGGTCTGCAGTGAGCTGCAGTGGGAAAGATGGGGGGGGGGGGGGGGCGTGACAGGGGCATGATGTTCTTAGGTGAAACGCATACTGACCTGTCTGGGTGTTCAAGGGACATGAATTCTTTGCGTGCTTTACATAATGCACACACTTTAAGTGTTCCACTATGGAACGCATTTATGCATGTCATGGCTGGTTGAACAGTTGTCTATGCATGTGCATAGGACACATTGGCATATTATTGTGTTTGTGTGGGGAGAGGAGACAGCTCCACTATGTGTAACCAATGAATAAACATTGCTTAGAGAGTTCATCACTTTAATGATGGTTGACTCAGACAGTGGGATTGTCCTGGAACCTCTCTGTATGTTCAGTTTCCCTGTTCTGAGGCAGCCATAGCTTCTCAGCGTAGTTGCAACACTGTTGCTACAAAATGTAGCTTTTCCCTAGCCTGTTGCCTTGGTAACCTCTCACTACTTCAGCTTGAGTGGTTTAGCCCTCTGCCCCTGCCTTTCTCTGTTTTTTAGTATGACCCTTTGCTTGTTCCTGTCTGCAAAGACAAGTTACTTCCTTTTCAATCAGCAGACCCACAGTGAGTACACACATCTTTCAGCGTTCTCTTAGAAAAGCATTCATTTTCACCTTCTCCCCACAAGTGTAACCTGCCAGGTTTTTTCATACCCTCTGTACCCCCGCCCTCTGCTAATAAAAGTGACACAAAACAGATGGACTGTGTACATTTTAAGGAGATGAGTTTAGCTATCTGAACCTACTCTTTTGCCACAGTGGGCTTGGTCCAGAATAGGGATGTTGGGGAAAAAAACAAAAAATGGTTCTATGCACCATCGCCTTAACATTTTACACAGCCTCACCCCTTCCAATTAAACACTTCTCACCCCTGCTCTTTTCTTTTTTTGTGCCAAAACCCAAAAACCCAGACAGTGGAAGTTGGATAAGAAATATCTTATAGAAGTGCAGAAGGACAGCTTCAAGAGCTGAAAATTCAAATAGCTGGTCTTGAATGCTCTTTAAGTGATACCACGAAACGGCACAAGACTAGGAAAGTAGAAATAGATTCTGGACAACAAACATAGCTCAAACGCAAGCTGGTAGGGGGCTTTGCCAGACCTGAGCAAGGGTTACAAGGAATGGACATTTAGTACAAAATTAGAGAAAGAGATTCCAATGCTAAAAGAGATATGTTGGTCACAAAAGGAGGCCATGGAAGGTGAACTCAATGCCCTTACTGATTACAAAGAGGAAGGAGAAACAATGTATTTTAATAATGCTACTGTTATTCCAGAAGCAGATAGGGACTCTCCTGGGAATACTTAGAACGAACTCCTTGAACTTGAATTCAAAAATCCAGATCCTCAATTTAATTTGCTTTGTTCAGATGATTAACAAACTAGTGAAGACACAGAGACAACCACAGAAGATGAAAACACAAAGTGGATGGGAAATCCTGATAACATTATTAATATTGACTGCGTTTATACAGAAGCAATTAAGTCTCCAAAACCCAAAGGCCTGGTAATCGCCCCAAAAGGGAAATCAAAAATTTCTGTTGAGTGGAAATTTTCTTGAGTGGAGACATTTCAGTAAGAAGAGCCTAGAAGATTCAAAGATTGGAAAGCAGAAGCCACGAAGGGTAACGCTGCACTTGAATAATTCCAGATCTCACCACTCTGGACCACAGTGTGGAGCCAAGGAGAATCCGGTCCGGTGTCTCCTCAGAGGCTGAAGAAACAGTCCAGTCATGTACAGGATGCAGTGGGCGTTAAAATGAAGTCTGAGGATGCAGTGGACTGGAACTCAAGGAAAAATAAATGTGTATGGGAACTAACCGATTAGGTTACACGTGCGGACTATGTCACAAATACTTAACCTTGCAAACAAGCTAGTACAGTTATAGAGTATTATGCCTCTAGGATGAGCAGTGCATGAATATTGCAAGGTTGTATATTCTGAAAATGTAGGTAAGACTACAAGTTAGAATACACGGTTGATGACCCTTAACAAGATTACTAGGTAATGTAAAAAGTTAATGGCCCTTTTTCTATAATATTGTTCCTATTCTAGAGTAGGAAAACCCCAGGGAGGTGATAGAAACTGTCCGATTTTGTGAATATATATATATATACATGTACATATACGCATATAAAGTTTATCATATCCTGGGGTATAGGAAGTTGTTGTTACTAACAAAAATGGTTCCTTATTGAAAGGCAACAAAATATATTTGGCAATTATGACGAAACATAGTTTCAGTAATTGCTGCACAGTCCAATGGAACTCTATGGAAAAGGTTCACATTAGTTTCCAGAGAGCGCTTAATGTGTGGGAATTAGCTCAAGTGTTTTAGAGGGACACTTCTGTATACTGTATATCCATAGTCGCTCACCCCAGAAGGTGTAAGATGGGATGGGGAGGATATGTGATATAGTCCTAGAATATTAGGCAGCTATCTGTCTGATTTAAGGCAGAAAGTGCAAAAAATTAAAAAAATGATCCATTCCACAGTTTCACATTTGCTGAGACTGTGGGATGGAAACTCAAGGCCAGATTTTACAGTTTTTCTGGCTTTCACTCTCCTAATTGAGGAAGAGGTATATATTATAGTTAGGTTGGCTGCTTCACTCTCTCTTAGAGCCTGGAGGCTGGGAGGATGCTGCTTCCCAAAATCCAGTTTGGGGTAGATGCCTACCCCCCACGTGCTACAGCATCTGAGAATCTATCTGTCCATCTGACAGTTAAGGATTCAATGTTATATCTTTGTGTTATTTAAAGTTGGTAACTGGCTTACCCAGCCAACATTACAGATAGGGATATTCTGTGAGTTAGACTCCTGACAGGAGTAGATGTTTGTTTTTATGACTTCTTTTGTTTTTTAAAGTGACAGTGTTTAAATTTTTTAGTGCTGAAGGTTGAGGGCTGAGTGCCCCTTGTGTGTATAAACGTGTATAAACGTATTTGTCCTTTTTTCTACAAATTAAACCCTAGAAGACTATGTCGCAAATAACCTGGGCAAATCGATACTATAATTCTAAGTTGGATTCCGTTTGTATGTCAGAAGCATCGAAATCTCACAAACGGCACCACGTAGCACTACGAAACTTTCACTGTACGTTCTGCTGCGAATTTGTAGGTCAACGCAACTATTTTGGGCTTCACATGTCACTCACCTGCCAAGTTATGGACATTCTAATGTCCAGCAAAAACCTTAGTGCTGGAACAGAGGGGCGGGGGGCGTGGCTACTAAGGGAAGGGATGTGTCCTTGCCTGTGACAGAGCTGTGCATGTCATGTGCAGTGAATGTGATTCTCAGTCGGGGCTCCATGGAGCAGTGTCCCTGTGCCTGACTCTGCCCCTTCCGCTCTCCTCCTCCCTCCTATCCCCCCTCCCTCCTCTCCCCCCTCTGCTATCCCTCCTTGGAGCTGCTCTAGCAACCCGGTTCTTGGGAGGGGGAAGAGGGGGGGGGGGGCTGCTGCTTCTTCTCCTTACATGTGAGCTGAGGAAGGGAGAGAGGCTGCTTTTGCTTGCTGCAAACTGTGTGTGTGTGTGTGTGTGTTTGTCTCTGTGTGTGTGTGTGTGTGTGTGTGTGTGTGTGTGTGTGTGTGTGTGTGTGTGTGTGTGTGTGTGTGTGTGTGTGTGTGTGTGACACTGTGTATGTGTGGCACTGTGTGTGTGTGTGTGTGTGTGTGTGTGTGTGTGTGTGTGTGTGTGTGTGTGTGTGTGTGTGTGTGTGTGTGTGTGTGTGTGTGTGTGTGTGTGACACTATGTGTGTGTGTGTGTGACACTATGTGTGTGACACTGTGTGTGTGTGTGTGTGTGTGTGTGTGTGTGTGTGTGTGTGTGTGTGTGTGTGTGTGTGTGTGTGTGTGTGTGTGTGACACTATGTGTGTGTATGTGTGACACTATGTGTGTGTGTGTGTGACACTGTGTGTGTGTGACACTGTGTGTGTGTGTGTGTGTGTGTGTGTGTGTGTGTGTGTGTGACACTGTGTGTGTGTGTGTGTGTGTGTGTGTGTGTGTGTGTGTGTGTGTGTGTGTGTGTGTGTGTGACACTGTGTGTGACACTGTGTGTGACAGTGTGTGTGTGTGTGTGTGTGTGTGTGTGTGTGTGTGTGTGTGTGTGTGTGTGTGTGTGTGTGTGTGTGTGTGTGTGTGTGTGTGACACTGTGTGTGTGTGACACTGTGTGTGTGTGTGTGTGTGTGTGTGTGTGTGTGTGTGTGTGTGTGTGTGTGTGTGTGTGTGTGTGTGTGACACTGTGTGTGTGTGTGTGACACTGTGTGTGTGTGTGTGTGTGTGACACTCTGTGTGTGTGACACTGTGTGACACTGTGTGTGTGTGTGTGTGTGTGTGTGTGTGTGTGTGTGTTTGTGTGTGTGTGTGTGTGTGTGTGTGTGTGTGTGTGTGTGTGTGTGTGTGTGTGTGTGTGTGTGTGTGTGTGTGTGTGTGTGTGTGTGTGTGTGTGTGTGTGTGTGACACTGTGTATGTGTGTGTGTGTGAGTGACTGTGTGTGTGACTGTATGTATGTGTATATATATACCCGGCGCTGCCCGGGATTTAATGTTCTGGCTCCCCCTCTCTCTCCCTTCCACTGTCTCCCCCCTCTCTTTCTCCCCCGATCACAGCAATACGCCTCCCCCTTCACAGCTCCATCACCCCCCCTGTTCACAGCTTTGTCCCCCCCCCTCCAGTTCACATCTCCGATGGGTGAGTGGGTGGGTGACTGAGTGGGTTGGTTGGTGACTGGGTGGGTGGGATCGTGACAGGGTCGGTGAGTGAGTGGGTGACTGGGTGGGTGACTTTGACTGAGTGTGTGACTTTGACTGAGTGTGTGACTTTGACTGAGTGGGTGACTTTGACTGAGTGGGTGGGTGACTGACTGGGTGACTGGGTGACTGACTGGGTGGGTGGGAGACTTACCTTGACCGGGTGGGTGGTGGTTCCTGGCGCTTTGACTGAGTGGGTGGGTGACTGAATGACTGGGTGACTGACTGGGTGGGAGACTTACCTTGACTGGGTGGGTGGTGGTTCCTGGCGGCAGACAGTTCCCCTCCTGTCCTTTTTTCTACAAATTAAACCCTAGAAGACTATGTCGCAAATAACCTGGGCAAATCGATACTATAATTCTAAGTTGGATTCCGTTTGTATGTCAGAAGCATCGAAATCTCACAAACGGCACCACGTAGCACTACGAAACTTTCACTGTACGTTCTGCTGCGAATTTGTAGGTCAACGCAACTATTTTGGGCTTCACATGTCACTCACCTGCCAAGTTATGGACATTCTAATGTCCAGCAAAAACCTTAGTGCTGGAACAGAGGGGCGGGGGGCGTGGCTACTAAGGGAAGGGATGTGTCCTTGCCTGTGACAGAGCTGTGCATGTCATGTGCAGTGAATGTGATTCTCAGTCGGGGCTCCATGGAGCAGTGTCCCTGTGCCTGACTCTGCCCCTTCCGCTCTCCTCCTCCCTCCTATCCCCCCTCCCTCCTCTCCCCCCTCTGCTATCCCTCCTTGGAGCTGCTCTAGCAACCCGGTTCTTGGGAGGGGGAAGAGGGGGGGGGGGGCTGCTGCTTCTTCTCCTTACATGTGAGCTGAGGAAGGGAGAGAGGCTGCTTTTGCTTGCTGCAAACTGTGTGTGTGTGTGTGTGTGTTTGTCTCTGTGTGTGTGTGTGTGTGTGTGTGTGTGTGTGTGTGTGTGTGTGTGTGTGTGTGTGTGTGTGTGTGTGTGTGTGTGACACTGTGTATGTGTGGCACTGTGTGTGTGTGTGTGTGTGTGTGTGTGTGTGTGTGTGTGTGTGTGTGTGTGTGTGTGTGACACTATGTGTGTGTGTGTGTGACACTATGTGTGTGACACTGTGTGTGTGTGTGTGTGTGTGTGTGTGTGTGTGTGTGTGTGTGTGTGTGTGTGTGTGTGTGTGTGTGTGTGTGTGTGTGTGTGACACTATGTGTGTGTATGTGTGACACTATGTGTGTGTGTGTGTGACACTGTGTGTGTGTGACACTGTGTGTGTGTGTGTGTGTGTGTGTGTGTGTGTGTGTGTGACACTGTGTGTGTGTGTGTGTGTGTGTGTGTGTGTGTGTGTGTGTGTGTGTGTGTGTGTGTGTGTGTGACACTGTGTGTGACACTGTGTGTGACAGTGTGTGTGTGTGTGTGTGTGTGTGTGTGTGTGTGTGTGTGTGTGTGTGTGTGTGTGTGTGTGTGTGTGTGTGTGTGTGTGTGACACTGTGTGTGTGTGACACTGTGTGTGTGTGTGTGTGTGTGTGTGTGTGTGTGTGTGTGTGTGTGTGTGTGTGTGACACTGTGTGTGTGTGTGTGACACTGTGTGTGTGTGTGTGTGTGTGACACTCTGTGTGTGTGACACTGTGTGACACTGTGTGTGTGTGTGTGTGTGTGTGTGTGTTTGTGTGTTTGTGTGTGTGTGTGTGTGTGTGTGTGTGTGTGTGTGTGTGTGTGTGTGTGTGTGTGTGTGTGTGTGTGTGTGTGTGTGTGAGTGTGTGTGTGTGTGTGTGTGTGTGTGACACTGTGTATGTGTGTGTGTGTGAGTGACTGTGTGTGTGACTGTATGTATGTGTATATATATACCCGGCGCTGCCCGGGATTTAATGTTCTGGCTCCCCCTCTCTCTCCCTTCCACTGTCTCCCCCCTCTCTTTCTCCCCCGATCACAGCAATACGCCTCCCCCTTCACAGCTCCATCACCCCCCCTGTTCACAGCTTTGTCCCCCCCCCTCCAGTTCACATCTCCGATGGGTGAGTGGGTGGGTGACTGAGTGGGTTGGTTGGTGACTGGGTGGGTGGGATCGTGACAGGGTCGGTGAGTGAGTGGGTGACTGGGTGGGTGACTTTGACTGAGTGTGTGACTTTGACTGAGTGTGTGACTTTGACTGAGTGGGTGACTTTGACTGAGTGGGTGGGTGACTGACTGGGTGACTGACTGGGTGGGTGGGAGACTTACCTTGACCGGGTGGGTGGTGGTTCCTGGCGCTTTGACTGAGTGGGTGGGTGACTGAATGACTGGGTGACTGACTGGGTGGGAGACTTACCTTGACTGGGTGGGTGGTGGTTCCTGGCGGCAGACAGTTCCCCTCCTGTCCCCCTCCTGGCCCTGATATCTCCGTGGCATGCGGGGGCAAGAGTCGCAGGCTGGGGCAGGATGGCCGTGCCGCGCTTCCCCTCCATTCCTCATTGGAGCGAGGGGGGAGGAGCCTGGAGTTGGCGGCTGGGGCAGGAGGGCCACGCCGCACTTCCCCTCCGTCTGGGAGCTGGTGCAGGGTGGCGAGGGTGAGAGCCGTGCCGCGCTTCCCCTCCATCCGGGAGCCGGTGCAAGGCGGTGAGGGTGAGGGTCGCGCTGCGCTTCTCCTCCGTCCGGGAGCCGGTGCAGGGCGTTGAGGGTGAGGGCCGCGCCGCGCTTCCCCTCCGTCTGGGAGGCGGTGCAGGGCGGTGAGGGTGAAGGGTGGGGGGGGGGGTGGTGGTGTGTGTGTGTGTGTGTCTCTTTGCAGTGAGTGGAGAAGAGTGGCAGTTGGGTGACGTCATAGAGGCACCAATCTGATTGGCCAGAGGCTGAGAACCAATCAGATTCGCCACATCTAGCACCAGACTCACAAGATTCACTTTTATTATATATAGATATAGATAGATAGATATAGATAGATACATACATACATACATACATACTATAATTCTACGTTGAATTCCATCTGTTTGATTGTATGTCCGAAGCATCGAAATCTCAGAAATGGCACCACGGGGCACAACAAACCTCACCCCGCACTCCATCCAGCAGCGAGGGGAGATAGGGGGGCCGGGGAGATGAGACGCTGGGGGGGGGGGAAGGGGGACGCCGGGGAAAGGTGCCGCCAGCGAGACGGGGGGGGGGGGGGGCGGGAACATGTTTTCAGTATTAAATTCCCCGGGCGAAGCCGGGTACAAAAGCTAGTGTGTGTGTATATATATATATATTGAATATATTATATATATAATATATTCAATATATTATATATATACTGTATATATTTTTTTTTTGTTTGTTTGTTTTTTAAATTAAGCAATTATATTTTTAAATTAAGCAATTATATTTAATATTCAATGTACAGTAGATGTGAGTCATAAGGACAGCAATTACAGAAAACATGCCTATTGTAGTTCAGAGCACTAGGGCATGGCGAGCCATGCATTAGGCTTAAAGCAACTCAGAAATTGGACAGAGAAAGCATACAAATAGTGCTAGACACTTGTTAGTAACCCCGTGAGAGTGAGTGAACTGTGACAAATAATATATAATGTGCTAATTAACCATAAAGTGTCTCGTGGTAGAAACAATAGCCTTCTGCCTTAAAATACATAGGTCCTCTCTGGACCCAGAAATATTTATTATTGGTGTTGATTCTCTTGGGCACAGATTTTTGATGCAGGAAATATGTGGAAACTGCCTGATTCCTTAGCTAGTAAATTTGGACAGAGGAGTGAGGCAAGGTTAGTCGCAAATAGGCGTTTAGCAAATAAAGCAAAATGCGGTGAGGACCATAAGAAAACAAATGGAAGTTCAATATTCAACACACTACTGTACCTTTATTTTGTTTAGGTGCAATATTATCACAGACTTGAGAAAAAACAGCTCTCTTCACTCTAGAGCAGGATTGGTGCAATATGGGGGGCGTGCCTAGGGGGGGCATGAGATTCGCTGCGGGGGGCGGGGGGTTTACAGAGGCCCAGTGTGCTTCCCGAAGGCATTTACATTAATGTCCGGGGGAGCTAAAAGGCCTCAGTAAACTTCTCCGTACCTTGGTTCAGACGCTCCTGGTGATGCATCGCCATGGCAACACGGCGTCAAATTATGCCGGGGGTCATGTGACGTCATGACGCCAGTTTGTCAGAACCAAATAAAGCAGGGGGTTGGTGCGAGGAGAGGGGGACAGACGT
Organism: Ascaphus truei; assembly: GCF_040206685.1. Taxonomy (NCBI): domain Eukaryota; kingdom Metazoa; phylum Chordata; class Amphibia; order Anura; family Ascaphidae; genus Ascaphus; species Ascaphus truei. Next base: position 43,041,703 of record NC_134484.1, on the reverse strand, counting down.
CAGGGAGGCACAGGGAAAAAAGATTGCGCTCCCCTCCTTCCGTCTCCACTTCTCAATTCACATGAACGCCTTTCCTATCTGCTCCCTCTTACACTACACAGCTATACCCCCTGTACGAAAACACACCCTTGTAAATCCTCCTCACACATTATCTTTCTTTCCATGCTTCCATGCTTCTCCTCCTTGCTTCTGGGGATCTCTCCCAAACCTGGTCCCTGCCCTATTTCAACATGCTTTTGTCCTTGCCTCCGACATATAACTTCTACTCCTCCTGGTTTCAACCTCTCTAACTGCACACCCATTCCCCATCAAGCTCCTTCCTCTCTCCCTATCTCCTGTGCTCTTTGGAATGCCTGCTCCCTTTCCTACAAGTTCCTCTATGTGCATAACTTCTCTCGCTCTCTGCTCCTCTTTGCTATAATCGAGACTTGGCTCACGCAGTCTGACTCTGCACTGGAAGCTGATCTCTTTTATTGTGGGCTTTCTTTCTACCAGACTCTGTGCCCTGATGTCAGGGGTGGAGGCGTGTGGTTCCTCTTCTTCTTTATCTGCTATTACTTAATCCTTTCTATTCCTCCCTCTTTTTCTTTTCCCTCCTTTGATGCTCACACTTTCCAACTTTTTTTCTCCACTCCCTCTCCATGTGGCTGTCTTCTATCGCCCACCTACCTCTACTCATATCCCTTCTGTCTTCCCCTCACAGAATTCTGTCTCTCCTTGTTTCTCTCCCTATTCTTCTCCTTTGTGACCTCAACTGCCATATTAATGACCCCTCTCTCCCTTGGGCTTCCTGCTTTCTCTCTCTAACCACATCTTTTGGCCTTCACCAATGGACTGCAGCCAGCACCCACAAGAATGGCCACTAGCTAGACCCGGGTTCTCATCTCACTTGTCCCCTTCTTAACCTCATCTACCCAACGTTTCTGCAGAGACCTGCATGCTATTAACCTACCAGCTTTTGATTCTACTTTGTGATCCTCCCTCTCCATCCTCTGCTCTATACTCTGAAAACCTTGTCAGGAAATGCAACTCTGCCCTATCCTCCTCTCTTCATATACATCCCCCTCTTTCTCCATGCCATTCTTGCTCTTCTAACCCCAGACTCTGGCTAAACTGCCACAAGTGCATGCTGCATTCCTGCACTCGTTCTTCTAAATGCCTCTGGATGGAAATTTCACACTCTTTACTTAAAATATATCCTATCCTGGTTCATCTCTTCCCTCTCCAAGGCCAAACAAACCTACTTTTCTTCACTAATGAACCCACAAAGACTCTTCTCTGTTTTTGACACTCTGCTCAGACAACTGTCTGTCTGTTAACTGTTTTACTTCCTCCATTTCACCTCAAGACTTTGCTGACTATTTCAAGATAAAGGTGGATTCCATACGTCAAGACATTCCATCTGCATTCTCCTCACATTGTATTCCTCTTCTTAACTCTCCTCCAGCTTTCTTTAACTATTTTTATGCTGTCACAGAGGATGATGTGTGGCTACTGATCTCCTGTTCTCCCTCTTCCACTTGCCCTCTACCACTTGCTCATCTCCTCAAAGCTCTTGCTCCAACTCTAATCCCTACGCTCACAAAAATGTTCAACTCCTTGATCTACTCTGGTATCTTTCCTTCTTCCTTCAAATACGCTAAAGTCATACAATTACTCAAAAACCGGAAGATTGGCCTTTTGCCTCTAAACTCCTTGAATTTCTTGTACTCTCTCACTTGCTCCATTTTCTCACCTATTTTCTCCTAGACCCTCTATAATCTGGCTTCCACACTGCTCACTCCATTGAAACAGCCCTCACTAAAATAACAAATGACTTCCATACTGCAAAGACAAGAGTCATTACACTCTGCTCATATTGCTTGACCTCTCTGCAGCCTTTCATTCTGTGAACTACCCTCATCTCCTTTACACTCTCCATACTCTTGGTATCCATATAGTTATATCCTGGATTTTCTCTTACCTCTGCCATCATACTTTCAGTGTCTCATTTGCTAACACCTCCTCCTCTGTCGATCTCTCTGTGGGGGTACCCTAGGGATCTGTCCTTGGATGTCTTTTCTTTTCTCTTTACGCACTCTCTCTAGGTTACCTTATCAGATGTCTTGGGTTCAAATATCACCTCTATGCTGCAGGATATTGCACAACGTCAGCGCTATACCCAAAGTGATATAGTGATTTATATTTACAAATGTAGTCCATAACAGGGAATTCCCTGTAGTACAGTATGTAGAAAACACAAATAAGTGTGTACAGTATATATGAAATGTAATCCTGTGTGTTTATATGCCACTTCTATTTCAGAAGCCTTGCAGCCTGGAAGTGAAACCGATTGTCCAAATCCTTCTTTGCAAAATAGTCCTCCTTTGGCACTGGCCCCCAGCGTTCAGTGCACCGTGCAATATGTGAAAAGAACAGTGAATAGTATCAAACAGTATAGAAATGATTTTTCAACGTCCACACATTATTAACCAATTAGTGTCAAGAGAATGTAATATTGAAGTCACCATATATATATATAGAGGTTATGTACCAGCAGTGGTTGGAACACTAATTCTATAGCACCCTTAATATAACCTTTCTTTTTGTATCTAATTGCTTATCTCCTATGGTTCATTCAGTACATAATATATATCACACAGAGCTTGTATAATGTATGTGGAATGTACTAGGAACTCACAATAAAAATGCATTTTGATGCAAGTTAAAACTCCTTAATGAACAAGATTGCACGAGATAGTTGAATCAGTTGTATCTAATGAGAGAAGAAAGCAACATAGCACAGAACTGTACAGTATAAAAAATTTAATAAAAATAACACATAAAACACAGACACCTGGAGTGCCACTCACACATTTTCCATCCTTTTGCGCTTTGTACAAGGTATAATCGGGCTGCTGTCCCTTGGGACTCTGTAGCTTGGATCCTCTGTGGTTTAGGCTCTCTTGCTTCTAGGTGTGTCTCGGAAGACTTTTGTACTGGTGCCAGTGTACTTCCTGGTTCTTCCTGACTCTGCCTTGCACAATGCCATCACACGCTGTAGCGCTTTGCTTGCCGGCTGACGGCCCAGGTCCTCCAAAAGCTCCCTTAAGCTGTTCTTATAGTGCCGGCGACAGCGACGTGACGTTGCATCAAAACGAATGCATTGCCGCTGTCGCGTGCTCTTATAGTAAGCGCGACTAGACAGAATGACGGCTTGGTTGCAATCGCTGGAAGTCATCTCAATTTGATTTTTCCAGCGACTATAGCCTGACCACCGTCGCCGGCACTATAAGCGTAGCCTTATGCAGCCCAGCTTTCGGCTCTCTGATCTGTTCCAGTACTTTCAAGAGTCTCCAACTGACTGATTATCCTCAAAGGCAACTAGGGAACTGTTAACCCTACGCATTTCACGAAAAATTATATTCTTCCTCGGTGTCTTATTTGCTACCATCTCCTCATCTGTCGATTTCTCTGTGGGGGTACCCCAGGGGTCTCACCTTGGATCTCTTCTCTCTTTACGCACTCTCTCTAGGTGACCTTATCACATCTCTTAGGTTAAAATATCACTTCGATGCTGATGAGAAGAAATTATCTTTTCAACCCTGACCTTACACCTGCTGTACAGACCAATGTTTCTGAATGTCTCTCTGCAATATCATCCTGGAAGGCCCTCCGCTGACTCAAATTTAACATGTACAAAATGGAGCTCCTCATACTTTCTCCCAAGTCTGTCCCTACTACCTCCTTCTACATTAGTGTTGGCAGGACTATCATACACCCAGTGTCACAAACACACTGCATTATTTATATTTGTATGTAACTCTGTTTATGTAATTGTAGCCTAACCTCCGGACGCCACTCCTTTTCCTGGGCCCTACCAGTGTAAATCTTGATAGGTGCAGGCAGTGGGTGGGCTAATTCCTTCAAATAGGCCTTGTGTGCTTATGCAGCTTTGGATATATTAGATGTATCCAAGGGCGGGCCTAGCAACAGCCTTAGAGTGTCAGCCTGAGGGGTGGGTACTGATTGGACAGCATACTAAATGTGATGGCCTATCAGTATTCAGATCTGGCTTGTTATGAGTCAGAGTTACAGTGACACCCAAAGGATATAAATACGGGCACTTTCCTAAAGTGGGGTCTCTCTTTCCTGTGGAGTGAGCACCATTTACCCTCCATCTCACTAGGGGATGTGAGGAGGAGTCCAGAAGGCCTGGTCTGGGCCTCAAGCCTTAACCAGTGTACTTTCAATAGGGGAAGCTGGGAGAAGAATGCACCTGCTTTGTACATCTGTTCAGATTGCAATAAATACCATGGAACCATCACCAGTGTGTTTCAATGTCTTACTGCTGAAAGAAAGGTGTCCATATGGGCCATCCTGCTGCTATCACAGAGGATCCATGCTGACTGGAGGAGCTGCAATGATGAACTAAGGTACCCTGTAAACCTTTCCTGTTCTTCCCACAACACCACAGAGCACTTAGCCCTCATGTTGCCATAAGGTACAGCACAACACCTAAATGGAGTAGCAAGAGAAGCAGATGACCCCAATCTCACTCAGGGTGGGGGTACATAATTATAAAATCTCTGTACCCCAATTGTACCAAGCTGCAGAAAATGTTGGCACTTTATAACTAAATGCTAAGAATAATAATTCACTTCAATGACATGTTCCTTCTCCAACTACACCACTGTGCTATACATTTGCTTAGTATATTAACAAACCTACTGTTTCTCTAAACTCATCTATTTTTGGTAAGCAGGTAGCACACATTGTGACAAATACGTACTACCTTAATACTTGTAACATAATACCTCATTCCCCAAATCCTTGCAGAGCGAATACATACTGTAAACAAAAGCAAACTCTGAAAATAAGATACTCCATGTACTACATATTATTAACTTCCTGGGGAGGAAAAGCTAATAAATAATGGATTTGGTAATCATTTTGGAGAAATGCAGAAATGATGTGATGATTGTTTTACTGAAAGAAGTGAATATAGGATGTGTGCTGTAGAAAACTGTGAGCTATAATGAAAGTTTTAATTTCACTCAAACATCTCCATCCTGTTTTCTACACTGCTACATTGTTTGAAATATTTCTGATTTAAAAAATGTCACGCGAAAGGTGGCAAAACATTTACCACACCATGAATGGAACTATTTGCACAGACACTTATGTGTTTTTATTTATGTAGAAATTAAAATGTGACAGCCAGGCATGTCATGGTAATTCTAAAAATGAAGACTTTCATGTGCACAGTGGACTTGACACAGTTGCTTGCACATTTGAATGCTTACTATCTTACAGCTGTTAAGTGGACATATTTGGGGATCTGTTTTGACTAATCCTATTGTCTGGACCTGTTCCAAGATCATCATAGTTCTTAATACTTGAATGTACAAATGTTTGCATACAATGCCCATACATATACAGTATGCGGACAACATTGAATAATTTGTGTTGCCTATTTGTAGCCACATAAAATAGTTACAGGGCTGATTGGTGCATTCCTTCACATTGTGGCTCTTTCACTCATACCTCCCTCCCTTTCATTACTACACACGAAACACCAAGACACAATTGGGGTTAAAAAGGGCCATAACATTTTATTCACATAACATATGTAGCCCCGGTCTTATTTTGCCTCCAGAGACCCCCCTCCATGATTGCCGAGCGGTCGCGGGTGCCGCCGGAGCCAGCGACGGACCCGCCGGCTGCTCGCGAAGGTGGGGGCCGGAATAGGGAGCGCTCTGAGTCCCTGGAGTCCCGGCGGCGCACCCGGCTAGCGGGGGCCACCATTGCCGATGCCCGCACATGTGCCATGATCGTGCATGCGCGGGAACAGCTAGGAGGTTGCGGCGGCCATCAGGGACTCGCACATGTGCAAGGCAAGCGCGCACGCGGCCCAATGTGTTTGCAGCCTCTGCGGGACTACAGTTCCCAGGAGGCTTAGGGCCAAGTCCCCCATGTGTCTGCAAGTGGAAAATGAGAGGCCAGGGTTCCCTGGAGCTGGGATAGATACATTTCGCGGGCTTTCGTGCGACGGCAGTTGGAGCTGGGAGCAGGAAGGGGAAGGAAGTGTGTAGGGAGCGAGTGGCTCCTACACCAGGTAAGGTAGTTCCCCAGATCCCAGGCAGGCCCCAATCCCCATCAGGGTAGGGTGTAAGTACTGAGGGACGGCCCCTAAGTTAGGGACCCTGCCCTTAGCAGTGTGTGGAGTGTGCAGTCTTGTCAGTGTCACGGCTGTCAGTGCTGTGTGCGCTGACAAGTAGGCACAGTGTGTGTGTGCAGCACGTTTGCTGCAGGTACCCGGTTGAGTGCAGTGTGTTTGCTGCAGGTGTTAGGTTGAGTTAGTCAGAGGGGATCCGGGAGGTGAAGGGAGAGGTAGAGTGGGTGCAGTGACCCACCTGCAAGGACAGGCTACCCCGTAGGCTCCTAGGAGTGTTCCCTGAAGCCACCAAAGGTTGCTGTGCTGCAGGGATGCCCATAGTGGTAGCGAGCATCACCCTTTACTGTGTAGACAGCTAGGGACAAAGGGACAAGCATGCGGAGCAGGTTTTGCTGGCGAGTCGTTTGGGACCAGACAGCTGGACATTGAGACCCAGGAGGCAGACTGAGGCAGACTGCTGATTCATCTGACCGTTTGCGAAGAGGTACCGGTCACCGCCGTGACCGGAAGGTACTATAACAACAAGTGCACCAACACCGGTCAACAGGCGCTGATCCCGCCTTAGGCTAAACTCTTTAGGAACACTGAGCGAGTGGTTAAAGAACTGAGCCTATACCAACATTACCGTACACGGTGTAGAGCACACGGTAGCGGGACTAAGACAGTACTCATTAGGAGCGTGGCTGAACCACTACCGTTATAAGGACGGTACCAGTTATTAGGATATGTGTTATTGCTAAGTTGCTTTATAGAGTGATAGGGTTATCGTGCATTATCATTATTACAGTAAAGTTGGTTGCATCACATGTGTGTGTATGTATTTCTTGCCCAGGGGAATCTCACATCACGGGGATCCTGGGTAAGTGGAGGCGCTGCGCTAGAATAGTTACCCCAGGCTCCCAGCTAGCGGAGGCTCAGATCTCCTGGAGCCGCAGGTGTTGTACAGTGACCAGTAGTTCCTTTGGGAGGGTTCAGAAAAAGGGCTACACATACTTAACATTTACCATAACAACATCCAAACCTTGATTCAAGAAATGCTGATGCAACAGGCAGTCCTTCAAATACTTTCTGGGCAAGCTACAGTACCCGTCTGAAAAAGCTCATCACCCCTACCACATGCAGCATTTATCATCTGAAATCTGACTCCAAAAGACTGTTTAGGGTCCCAAGGTTCAACAAAGTATCCAGTCGCTCTCTTACCGTGCACCCCAAAACTTGAACAATCTACCGGATTAGACTGGGAGCTCCAACATTTTTTACATTGATTCTTATATATTGATTTTTCTTTTCGTCTCTCCTCCCCCTTCATCCCCCTTCCCTTCTCCCCTTCCCCCCCAACCCCTTTTTTCACTCCCCCCTTTCCCTTCCTTTCCTTCCCTTTCCCCCTTTTCCTCCTTTCCTCCCCCCTCCCCACCCCCCCTCTCCACCCCTCTCCTCCTCAAATGGCGTTATATCACCAATGTATAATATGCATTTCATGATAGGAATTACCCTGATTTTCTTGCATTGGTGTTAATATTATAAGCAGGGTTTATTATTATATATCCATTTATTGTTGGATGTATATTCTTTCCTTGGCCTTGGTGATAACTGAGACTCATATGTTTAGAGGAGGGGCTATTGTTTTTGTTTTGATTTTGTTTTTGGTTTTTGTTTCTGCCTTATATATTCCTTAATATATTTTTTCAATATATATTTTTCAATATTTTTCAATCTTTATGTGTATAATCAGAGATGAAATTTTAGTGACAATTTATGTCAGGATTAATACAGCCCCTGATTCTTGTTTTTATATTCATATATTTCTTGTTCTTATATGTTGTTACAATCAGGTATATGGGATTAATGTTTGAAGTATACTCTTTAAATATCTTAAACACCACACAAGAAGGTTTATTTTCCTGCTATATGCACCATTCAGTAGTTAACAGTAGTTACAATTCCTTATAGTTGTAACGGGTATTCCACCCCACCCAATCGCATATATAGTGTGGGTGAGTAGAACATGTAGTGTTACCGGTGTGGTGCATATACCTGCAGGCTCACAGGAAGTCTGAGCCTCCGCTAATGAGAGCCTGGGGTGAATCCTCTGGAACGGATCTTCTTTCAGCGCCTCCACCTATGTAGGATTCTATGGAAATGTAGAATGACCCTACATAGGAACCCACTCAGAAACCACACACACAGTGATTATATAACTAATGACTTTACTAACACACATATAACACATTACATAACATCATAACCTTATGCAATACTGGAGCACCTTCTGCCCAATGTCTGGTGTTCCCACCCAGTGTCCGGTAATCCCCACCCAATGTCCCGTACTCCTACGGAGATCGTGGGTGACTGCGCAGTCACTAAGAACTACTAGGCCTGTTGGTGCACATAGGATTCAAAGTTACCTGCCGAGCACTCCGGTGCTCGGGCCTGCAACAATCTTCTCAAAGGGTCAGACGTGCGATGCATCCGTCTGATCCTATCCAGGTGATATTCGCCAGAACCCCAACGTGGGTCCAACCGCTTCACGGGAACAGCAACCGCCGCTGAATCCCTATCTCTCTAACGGGCAGTAGCATGACAGGAACCCTAACCTAGGGCCTGTCCCTGATGTACCGCAACCTGAGGTGACTTGGGGGAAACTCCTAGGGCCTGCGGGGTTAATAACCTACCCCCCTCCCCTACTACCCCAAATCCCTAATCCTCCCTAACATCTAGCTACGCGCTCTGCTTGTCCGGCCGCCGGGACCTTAGAGACGCGATCGCGGCCTTAGCAACGGCCCGATCGCGTCCCCGGCAACCAGCCGCAGGCAGGAGAAGCCGCGCTGCTCCCTGCTCCAGCCCCCAGCCTTGAAAGCAGCCGTCGGGTCGTTCGGCACCCGCGCTCGAGCTGCTCCAGGGGAGGGGGGTCTCCAGGAGCCACGGGAGCTCCAGGCTATATAGTAATAATAAAAAAATTACCACAACTACTAAACACATTTAAAAAAAAATAGCAATGTATACAACTAGTAAGAATGTACTGTAATCAATCCCCTACCTACTTTTTCAGTAAAAGGCCCTGTATACTTCAATAATAAGAGCATGGTACTGTAGACTCAACAACAGTATACTGAAAACCAACTGAAGTTAAATTGAACACGAAGCCCCGTTGCATAACAGCAAAATACAGTTATTTGTCACAGTACTGTTTCATATTTACAAGAATTCAAAGATTTCTGGTAAAACACCCTATTTATCTGAGTTTAGTCTGTTGCAAGATGTATAAACAAAAGTCTTATTTCCCTGCAATTCGTTATACTGTGTCTCACATTGTAAACAAGAAAAACTCCACTAAACTAACTAAAATGACTGTCAGGTTCAGTAACACAGTACAATCAAAGCACTCAGTTTTCAACTAATTGAAATGTGTGTGAATTATGTATGTACTACTGGATAAGAATGTCTGTAGATTCAACAAGCCACCACCTGTGCAGAGATGAATATGAAGCATTGCAAATACATCAATGTCAGTTAAAGAACTGTAACAGTAGCATCACTCTTACAATATAGTCTGCCATAATAAAATGTCATGAATGCAGCATATTCTATATATATTTTTTATAATATTAGCAGAGTTTCCCTAGTTCATGTGGATACACAGTCTGTGTGAAACATAGAGCATCTGAAAAAAGAATAAAGTAGGTATAACCATTCTCTAATATAATCCATTAATTAATATATCCTAACAGCCAAATCCCCAACTAGACACTTACACTACAAACGGAAAAGCCTTGGTGTGTAGGGGTAAGTATATGTCAATATATTTATATGTTAGACTACTGAAAATGTTTATCTCCTAGTTCTTATGTAACAGGGTATGTCCCATAATACCTCTCTTTCCCACATAGTGTATCTGTTATGTAAGCCCCTGGTATGTTCAGGGCAGTAACAGGTTAATCTATGGGCCAGTGACCCCCCCCCCCCCCCACCCTTATGCTCCACTTGTTACAAAGGAAAGGGTTCTTTACAGTAAGGGCAGTTAAAATGTGGAATTCATTACCCATGGAGACTGTGATGGCAGATACAATAGATTTGTTCAAAAAAAGGTTGGACATCTTTTTAGATGGGAAAGGTATACAGGGATATACCAAATAAGTATACATGGGAAGGATGTTGATCCAGGGATTAATCCGATTGCCAATTCTTGGAGTCAGGAAGGAATTATTTTTTCCCCTTAATGGGGTTTTTTGTTTGCCTTCCTCTGGATCAATAAGTAAGTATAGATATAGAATAAAGTATCTGTTGTCTGAATTTAGCATAGGTTGAACTCGATGGACGTACGTCTTTTTTCAACCTCATCTACTATGTAACTATGTAACTATGTAACTATGAAGTAAGATGGTGACTCATGGCCTGTTTAAGCCTATCCGAGATGGGTACAGTCCATGAGCCCGCCCCTTCCAGAGACTTCCAAGTGGGAGTATCACATTTAGTCAGTCTTGTGCTTGGAGGAGAAGAGTGAACAAGGGCTGTCAGTCTTCCGCATCGGGGGAAAGCATGCCCACCCCAGGTTCAGGCCTGGGGACCATCAAGACTCATTGCCCCCTACTACCAGGGTATGCACTCTCCAGAAGTCTGGGACTTCGGAGATTCCATTCTGCTGCAATGAAGAGCTGCAGTGATGCACAATAAACCCTGTTCAATATACCTCTGCTTGGGTGTCAGTTCCTGGGCAGGAGGGGTAAGAGGTGTTGTGGCAGGAGCTGATGTCCTGTAAACCCAGGATCCCATCACAACTGGAGGCACTTAAGTACCAACATGAAACTCAGATATCACCATAAGCCTGTCCTGGTCTCAATACCATCATGCAGATGACTCAGTATTTCCTAGAGCCTAACAATGTACCGCACCACACACATTAGTAACAGCAGTGGATCTCCCAGATGGGGAGGGGGGGGGGGCAGTGTTACAATTGGAGTTGCTGCTGACATAAACAGGACAGGATTTTAGGCTTAGCAGAGCAGCCTTTCAGAGATTGAGGCTCAGAGTGTAACTGCACGCTGGGAGTGAGACTCAGTGAGTGGCAGCATGCTGCCAGTGAGGGTGCCTGTGAGAGGGGAGGTTAGTGATAGTTGCCTAGGGGGACCCCAGCATACCATAACCTGGGCCCACTTTCCCCTGCTTAAAGGAACTGGAGGCTATGCTGACCAAGAAGAAAGGCACTTGAGCTGGAGTGTGCTGGAAGGAAGCTTCATATAGCTGGAGGAGTTAGTGCTTAACATGGCAGCAACAAAACCAGAAGAGAAAAGTAGCATCTAAGCTCTAGCTCAACAGAAAGAGAAAGAGAGGGGGTCAGGGGTAGTCAAGGGGATTTTTATCTGAATGAAGCTACATCCTGCTCTGCCCTAAGGATATTTGGGTTGGGATATAGCTGCTGTCCTGTTCGAGTTAAGTCACCCTTAATATGAACTGATAGACAGGGCTGCCATCAGAATTCGTGCGGCCCGGGAAAAACATTTTAAGCAGCCCCCCCCCCCATGTTGGCGGTATTGCCCGCCGCCCCCCCCCCATATCACACCTCATGGGCCCCCTCTCTTTCCCCCCTCCTCTTCCCATGTATTTATCTCCCTTCCGTCTCACCCCATCTCACTCTCGCCTCGCATGTACAGTTGTGTGAAAAAGAAAGTACACCCTCTTTGAATTCTATGGTTTTACATATCAGGACATAATAACAATTATCTGTTCCTTTGCAGAACTTAAAATTAGGTAAATACAACCTCAGATGAATAACAACACATGACATATTACACCGTCATGATTTATTTAACAAAAATAAAGCCAAAATGGAGAAGCCATGTGTGAACAACAAAGTATTCCTTATGATTCAATAGCTTGTAGAACCACCTTTAGCAGCAATAACTTGAAGTACTTGTTTTCTTTATGACTTTATCAGTCTCTCACATCGTTGTGGAGGAATTTTGGCCCACTCTTCTTTAAAATGTTGCTTCAGTTCATTGAGGTTTGTGGGCATTTGTTTATGCATAGCTCTCGTTAGGTCCAGCCACATCATTTCAATCTGGTTGAGGTCTGGACTTTGACTCGGCCATTGCAACACATTGATTATTTTCTTTTTCAGCCATTCTGTTGTAGATTTGCTGGTGTGCTTGGGATCATTGTCCTGCTGCATGACCCAATTTCGGCCAAGCTTTAGCTGTCGGACAGATGGCTAACATTTGACTCTAGAATACTTTGGTATACAGAGGAGTTAATGTTCGACTCAATGACTGCAAGGTTCCTAGGTCCTGTGGCTGCAAAACAAGCCCAAATCATCACCCCTCCACCACCGTGCTTGATAGTTGGTATGAGGTGTTTGTGCTGATATGCTGTGTTTGGTTTTCACCAAACGTGGCACTGTGCATTATGGCCAAACATTTCCACTTTGGTCTCGTCTGTCCAAAAGACATTGTTCCTGAAGTCTTGTGGTTTGTTCAGATGCAACTTTGCAAACCTAAGCTGTGCTGCCATGTTCTTTTTAGAGAGAAGAGGCTTTCTCCTGGCAACCCTTCCAAACAAACCATACTTGTTCAGTCTTTTCTAATTGTACTGTCATGAACTTTAACATGTAACATGCTAACTGAGGCCTGTAGAGTCTGAGATGTAACTCTTGTTTTTTTGCAATTTCTCTGAGCATAGCACAGTCTGACCTTGGGGTGAATTTGCTGGGACGTCCACTCCTGGGAAGATTGGCAACTGTCTGTTTTCCACTTTTGAATAATTTTTCTCACTGTAGAATGATGGATTTTAAATTGTTTGGAAATGGCATAACCCTTCCCAGATTGATGGACAGCAACAATTGCTTCTCTCAGATCATTGCTGATGTCTTTCCTTCTTGGCATTGTGTTAATACACACCTGAATGCTCCACACCAGCAAACTGCTAAAACTTTGGCTTTGATAGAGGTGGTCACACTTGCTGATGATCAATTAATCAAGGGCATTTGATTACCAGCACCTGTCTGCTACTTAGCATCTTAATTCCTATGGAAGGAGTAAGGGTGTACTTAATTTTTCACACATAGCTTCTCCATTTTGGCTTTATTATTGTTAAATAAATCATGACACGGTGTAATATGTCATGTGTTGTAGTTCATCTGAGTTTGAATTTACTTAATTTTAAGACCTGCTAAGGAACAGATGATTGTTATTATGTCCTGATATGTAAAACCATAGAATTCAGAGGGTGTACTTTATTTTACACACACACACACACACACACACACACACACACACACACACACACACACACACACACACACACACACACACACACACACACACACACACACACACACACACACACACACACACACACACACACACACACACTCTTATTTGCGGCCTGAATTTTAATATATTCTCTATAGACAAATTTCTCCATTATGATATTTTACGTACTGTAACGTTAACCTCAGTTAATTATTCACTAAAGTCAGTAATGTAATGTTAGCTTAATGTTGGTTAATGTTACGTTAAAAATATGATGGTGGGGTTGAGGGGATATATACTGTAGTTGTATATATATAGTAAAATCAGACTTTCTCTCCTCTGAAAAAAATATATTTCAGAGTCTGGAATTTACAATCGAATATGAGAGCGAATGTTGTCCAGTTTCGACTCTGAGGCGATTTTTTGCTTGTAGACCAGATAAGGACGATCATATTTTATTGCATGAAAATATTTATCAATTTCTAAATATTTAGGTGTTAGCAGCATTTTGTCTATGTGTTTTAGGTTGCAATACAAGGGATTTTTGTACTCGTTTATTATTGGAGCTGCCACAGAGGAGGCTAGATTGGGTTTGGATAAATGTGTTATAAAAGAATTGGAAAGTGGGAATCTAATTGATTAATTTCTTAGGTTAGATTCGACTTGTTATGATTTGTTTAAATTCTTTTCATTATAATAGATTCCAGCTGTTAGGCACATCTGGATTTTGGTATCAATTATATATGATAAGAGTGCAAACAGTATCCTAGTGGGGTAACTAGGAAACAAGACAATGTAAATTATATGTAAGAATCCCTTTAGATAGCCTGTCTCCATCTGAGGCACAATATCCATACCTGCAGGTAAAACTGCAGTATAACTGACATTTCCAAAAAGAATAAATAAATCACTTACAGAATAAAAATGTGTCAAAACGTCGTCAATTGTAATAATATATATTGAAAACCAAAGAACAATGTAGAAAGGAATAAAAAAAAATACTGTAATATAATGGCAAATACAGATGTAGTAAGATTTACTGTTCTCGGTACCGTGGCAAGGCAATTGATTCCTCCTGTGGGAACATTTTGAGTACAGCGGGATTACTGGGGGAAGTCAACAATATAACACCCCACAGATAGTTTTTA